>NW_027555625.1:27401038-27408538 GCF_003287225.1 Phascolarctos cinereus | reverse complement strand
GAGTCAGCAATCATCTCTGACATAGACCAGCAGGGAATCACTGGCTGGGTATGCCTTTTTCAAGGGAACAGAGAATATGTAGTTTACATAAAAGGACAAGCATCCCAACCAGACTCAACATTCTCCCTTCATGAACAGAAAAATACAATATTCCTATTTCCATTTGGCAGTGATTCTTCTAAATACTCTCCTCCCCAACCCCCACTATACTCCCTAAACCAATGTAGGCATGCTTCACTTCCTGGAGTTATTTTTCAGTCATGTTTGACTCTTCACGACTTTATTTGGGGTTTTCTTGGCAAAGATGCCAGAGGGGTTTGCCATTTCCTTCTCCAGCTCATTTTACAGATGAGGAAACTGGGGCAAACAGGGCTCCGTGATTTGTCCAGGATCACACAGCTAGTAAATGTCTGAGGCTGGATTTGAACTCATGAAGATGAGTCTTCCTGATTCCAAGCCCAGTGCACTATCCACTTAACTATCTAGCAGCCCCTCCATTTCCTGTGCTTACCTTAAACTCCTCCCTGATTCCAAAAGTAGCTTTTCCAAATAATATCTATATCACTGACCATAAAAATAACAAAAATAAAGTCCTCAAAATTTAGAGTATTCAGTGCCTTCTTTCTCTCCTCTCCTCTATTCATTAAAAAAAAAAAAAGAAAGAAAAAACAAAGGCAAATCACCCCTCCTTAGTTAGCTTTTATGCCCTCCTCACTCCCAGAGGTCACCATATTGGTGTTGTATTTCAGAGTGGGATAACCAACAGACTTTATTCCTGCTATAGCCTGGTACATAAAAAACCCAAGTAATTTACCAGCCTCAGCCTCTCCAAGTATCAGGACAAAGGTGTGTGTCACCATGCTCAGTTATGTAGCACCTTCCTACAGACAATTTTCTACTCTATTGTTCTGAGAACCAGAAATAGTCATCTAAGCAAAGCCATGAGTAGTTGACTTTCATAAACATATCTACCATTATATATATGGAACTCCCCTAGCTAATGGGCCAAATTGTATTCCTAGATAATAAGAATAGCCCTGGATTTTAGGGTCAGAGGGCCTGGGTTCAAATTCAGAATACTACCCATGTGACCTTGAGTAAGTCACTTACTGGGTTACTTTATCTGTAACATGAAAAGGTTGGATTACATGGCCTTTAATTTAGATGGCTAATTTAATTTAATTAGATGGGTAATTTTAAACCTGTAATCCTAATTTAAAATGAGAGAGAGAGAGAGAGAGAGAGAGAGAGAGAGAGAGAGAGAGAGAGTAATTTGAACTCCAAGTAAAAACTACTTTTTAACTAGAAAAATACATGACTGGGGAAAGGTCGCCTTTATCTTTAGCTCTTATACTGTAGTTCAGACTTTTTTTTTAATCTGTCTCTAAGTATGCCATTTACATAAAACTCTCTTACCTTCCATTTCTAAACTTCAGATTTATTTTTGAGGAAAAGAAATGGCAAAGTTCAAAAGCATATTTTTAAATCCTTCCCCTCCATTGTTTCCTTCATCTTCTCATCTGCTAACTGTGTCTGCTCCCCCTGTTTCTCTGCCTCCTTTGAAGTCTGTTCTCCTTGCCCTCACAGAGAGCTGGCCCCTTTGCCTGGGCAGTCCTGCTTTCTGCCAACAGGTCAGCTGTACAGCTGGCACACAGTCCTTTCTATCCTGCTGAGATGAGACTCCATCTCGAAGACAATCTCCCCAGGTCTCTGTAGCTTCAGCTGCTGGCCACGCTCCCCCTCCCAAGCTGTGAAACCCATCTTTTTGACAATGATGTTTAAATTAGCCTCCCAGAGAGAAGAAAATGCTCAAGTCCTGAAACCCTCTTTGGTAGCTTTTTCAATCTGGCTCTGCATTATAAAGTTAATTTAATTTGAATGTTAGGATTTCTCATTGTGCCTCCATTGCTACCCCCTCTGGCCATGGCTGATCCCAAAGCATCAGTTGGTTTAAATTGGGCAATAGCAACTCTGGCATGAAGGAGGCTTTCTCTGGTATTCAATTGAATTCAACAATCTTTTGTTAAGCACCTACTATGTGCCAGACACTAGGCTAAAATGAAAAGAATCTCGCTTTGAAGGAGGTTAAATTCTACACAGGGAAAATACTGCATAGTCAGATATGTAAATTATGTATATGTGTGTATATACACATACATACATACCTATGTGTGTGCATGCATGTATATATTTGTTGTTCAGTAATTTCAGTAGTGTCTGACTCTTTGTGATGCCATTTGGGTTTTTCTTGGAAAAGATAATGGAATGGTTTGCCATTTTCCTTCTCTCTGTCTCTGTCTCTCTGTCTCTCTCTGTCTCTGTTTTTTGAGAGAGAACACTAGTAACTGAGGGACTCAGGATAGGTCTTGTGTAGACAGTTATACCTAAACTGAGCCTTGATGATCTCCAGAGATTTTATAAGGCAGAGGGTAGGAAGAGGGAAACTCCAAGCACTGGGCATATCATTAGCAAAGGTGTTGAGGCAATTGACAAAAATCGCCTGAGAAATGAAGGGAATTGAACTCAAGACTCTATAATCATCTTTCAGGCTCAGGGGCTCTTAACACTTTGGGTGTCATGGCCCCTTTTGATAGTGGTAAAGTCCATGGAGTACTTCTCAGAATAATTCGTTGTTCCTTACATTCGCATTTGAAGGAAATGCTAAATTTCCTTAGAAACTAGATATTAGTTATAATTTAGTGAAAAGAAAAGATATATATTTTCCCTTCCAAATTCATCAACCCCCTAAAAAAATCTATGCGCTGATCACTTTCCAAGGTTAGGAATCCCCCCCCCAACCAGATCTTAATCCTATAATTCTACCACTTATCTTTGAAGACCAGCTATTGGCTCTCCCATCATGAAAGGGTACCTGGCACAAGCTCATTCATTTTCACCTTCTGTACACACACAGTAACACCCAGGGCCAAAATTCATCTAAGTCATTGTTAGAGAAACTGGGGTGAAGGAGGACAATAGATGGAAAAATACCACCAAACTCAGGCAAGGACAGCCTAGGGTAATATCCCAGACTAAGTGCATTGACACTTTCCTCACTCACTTGCCTGTGCCTTCCTCTTTGTGTTCCTTTATTGAGCATCTGTCTACATGTTCTTACTCTTTCCTGTCAAAGCCAACTTTCAGAAAAAAAAATTAGAAATCAATTAACCCTAATACGTAAACAGCTCAAACAGAGAAAACATGTGTTGTCTGCATGCGCTCCCCCTCTGGAAAGCTCTTCCTCCTCTACTGTTTACTGACTTCCTTCAAGGCTTAGAGTCTTTTTTTAGCTTCTGCAAGACTCCTCTCCCCCTGCCCCGGTGCCTTTCTCCTAAGATTACCTTCCCTGTACATCACTTGTACCATAGCTTTTCCAGTCTGTCTCCCACATTAGAGTGTTAGCTCCTTGAGGGCAGGGTCCATTTTGATTTTGTGATGATGACGGTGATGACAATGATGATGATGGTGATATTGTTGCTTTGCTGTTTATCCTTGCTGTCTAGCACATCATGTGACGCACAATAGGTCCTCCATAAATGCTTGTTGGCTGACCGACAAAGTTCAAATAAAGTCCTACTCTAACACCTATGTCAATGCTTCAAACTCTCAAAGGTTTATTTAAATGAAAAGAATTCAGATTATGAATCCAGTGATATGTCTAAGGATCAGTCTCAAAATGTTCAAAAGACTAATCACCAGAGCTTCTGGGTGTTGATTCCTGCCCCTAATTTATAAACTCAGGAATGTCACCTAACTAAGGTGGTAGAGAGGTAATGAGCTTCACTGCCAGGTGGAGGAACCACTGAGGAAGGGATGGATCCTGGAAATGGAATATCACAGAATCCCAGAATTTTAGAATTGGATTCAAAAGCATTGACTTTGTACATGTTGTATACTAGGTATTATGCTAGGCACTAGAGATATAAAGACAAAAGTAAAACAAATGAGGCAACCTAGATAAAACTCTTTATAAACCTTAAAGTGCTCAGGAAGTGTTAGCTAACATCATCATCATTTTTGTTGTTGTTGAGTCGTTTCAGGCACGTCTGATTCTTTATGACATAATTTAGGGTTTTCCTGTCAAAGATGCTGGAGCGGTTTGCCATTTTGTTCCCCAGCTCATTTTACAAATGGGGAAAGTGATGCAGACAAGGTTAAGTGACTTGCCCAGGGTCACACAGCTACTAAGTCCCTCAGGCCAGATTTGAACTCAGAAAGAAGAAAGATGAGTCTTCCTGACGCCAGGTCTAGCAATCTATCCCCTGTGCAACCTAGCTGCCCCATCATCATTATCACCATCAGTAATCAAGAAGTTTACATTTTATTAGGGGATGCAACATATGAATATGTATGTATGTATGTATAAATATATGCATGTAAGCATCTATGTACATGCACATTTATTTGTATATCTCTATCTATCTATCTATCTATCTATGTCAGTGGCCAGCTAATCAAAGCCATACCTGAAAAAGAAACCCCATTCAACATGGCAAAGAAGTGGTCATTGAGGGAGAAACCATCACTTCCTGATGAAAAAACTCCATTACGAAGAGCTCTCATTGTAAGGAAGGTTATTTTTCCCCCCTTACCTGTACTCTCTGTTTGTGTCTTTGTACTTCTATACACTACTCCTCTTATGTCTATAATATCTCTAATGCCTCTTCAATATGACAGCCCTTCAAATACTTGAAGGCACTTAACAACTCCTACCTCCATCCCCACCCCCAGTCTTCTCCAGGCTCAAACTTCCTCCTTCTTTCAAATGATCCTCATGCCATGCACTGACAGACCCTTATCATCTTAGCTGCCCTCTGGATCCTCTCCAGTTTACCAGTGACCTTAATCTTCGACACTTAGCACTGAACAAAACATTCTGATGTAGAGTACCGTATGACTGTCACTTCTTTATTCCTGGAAACTATGATTCTCTTAATTCAGCCTAAAACATTACTCTTCCAAGGAGAATTGTGTTATAAAAGAAATGCAAACTTGAGTCATAGGAATGAAATGATAATGGAATTTCCAGTATTGCCTAGTGGGTAGGGGTATCATTGTAAAGGCATTGGGGTCTTGCCAAGATCTATAAAATTGAACAATGAAGGTGGCCATCTATTCTTCCAATTCCTAAGCCTGGCCTGGAGTCAGGAGAGTGGAAATGCCCTATTTAACCCCTTTGCTGCTGTCAGTTATATGATCACTTAGGAATTTTCATTGTTGCCTTTAAAGGGGTCAATCAGAGAGAGGGGAGTTTATGTAGCTTCACTAATGTAAACACTGAATAATGAGGGAACCCCTTCTAACTACAGGTCTCCTTATTGATAGTTAATAAATGTTAATCCTTTTTGATTTTTATGTTTTCTGGAAAGAAACAGAGGACATTTCAAGGGAACACATGTAAAGCATCATCAAATATTTCAAGGGCTGACATGTGGAAGGAGTAAACTTAGAAGAATACTCTTGGCTCCATGTTGCTGCTTCCTGATTCTCCCCCTTCCTTCATCATTTATTAACATCTTTCCTTTGAGGTCCATGCTATTTATATCTATCATTCAACCAAAATCCTGATGGCTATTCTCTATAGATACCCCAGGTTATTCCCCTTCCTTCCTCAATGAATTCCATATCTGCTTTAACCTTTTTCTCTCCTCCCTTACTGCTGCCCTATTACTAAGGGACTTTGACATACATATTGTTTCTCTCTAATGTACTTTAACCACACAGTCCAACCAATTCATCTCCCATGAGCTATTCCTCCACCCAATCTTAGCCATTCACAGAGATGGTCATAACCTTGATCTTGTGCCACTTCCAGTTTCAAGAATTTTGAAATCCCCTTATCCAACCACAATCTATTGGCTTTTCACCTTTAACTCTTCCTTACCTGACATAACCCTACTCTTCATTCACACAATGACCTCTAGTTCCTTGACTTTTCATCCTCTGCCAGATCATCTCCTTTGCACTAGCCACTCTTTCCTTTTCTCTCCATCTTGATTCCATGGTGACCCAAGTCAACTCAACTGCTGTCCCCCCCTTACATCTCTAGCCCCCTCATCCTATCACCTCTTATGCTTAGCCAAGCCTCAGCTTTGGATTACTCTCACCATTCACTGCCTTTGCACTACACACATGCTGCTGAATGAAAATGGAAAAATATCAAAACTATTATGACTGGGTCCACCACAAATTTATATTAAATAATGTCAACTGAGCCCTCACTGATACTTGGCAATCTTATTACAACTCCCTTTATCAATTCTCTATTGCACTCTCCATAGCAACTCTTCCAAACCCTTTCATCCCTCTTCATGGCTCCCTTTACCCCACTTTTTCAGCTGAGAACCCTGCCTTATATTTTAGTGAAAAAATAAGGACATTAACCATGAGCTTCTTCTTGTCCCTTCTTCCTCATTTCTTGTTACTCAGGTATCTTCTGCCTCATTTTCCTCCTTCATACCTGTCTCACATTATAGTGTTCTTAATCCTTACCAACCTGACTCTTCTACTTGTTTAAGTGATCTTGTGTCATGTTTCCTCTAACAGATTGCCATTTCTATCATTCCTATTTTTTCTCTTACTTTCCATCTCTCCTTCCACACCGGCTCATTTTCTATTACCTATAAGTATAACCATATCTCCCCTATCATGAAAAAAAAAAAACCTCTCTTGATCCTTTCATCTCTGCTATCATCCCATATCTCCTTTGCCTTTTGTCACTAAACTCCTCAAAAAGGCTGTCTAGTATAGATGTCTCCACTTTCTCTCCTCTCACTCTCTTCTTATGTTCCTACAATCTGACTTGTGACTTTATTATTGAACCAAAAAAGTTTTCTCCAAAGTTACTAATGAAATCTTTGGTGCCAAATCTAATAGCCTTTGCTCAGTCTTCATTCTCTTTGACCTCTCTGCAACCTTTGGCACTATTAATAACAGTCCTTGAAATTCTCTTCTTTATGTTTTGGGACACCACTCTCTTCTGGTTTTCCTTTTTGCCTATCTTAATGTTCCTACTCTCTCCTTTGCTGGATACTCTTCCATATCATGCCTTCTAACCAGCTGTCCCTCCAAGTACTGTCCTGGGCCCTCTTTTCTTCACCATCTATACTACTTTACTTGGGGATCTCAGCCACTCTATGGACTTAATTATCATGTCTATGCTGACAATTCTCAAATCTACCTTTTGTACCCCAATCTCTTTGCTGACCTCCAATCTCATATCTCCATTTGCCTTTCAAATATTTGCAACTGAAACTGTCCAATAGACATCTTAAACTTTGTATGTCCAAAACAGAATTTATCTTTTCCTCTAAACCCTCCCCTCTATATCTTCCCTTTTACTGTGGAGGGCAATCCTATCCTTCCAGGCCCTCAGGCACAAACCTAGAAGTCATCCTGGATTCCTCACTATCTCTCACCCCTCCAAATGAAGCTATTAACAGTACCTTTCAATTTTACCTCTGAAGTTTACCTTGAAACATCCTCCTTTCTTTCCTCTGA
>NW_027555625.1:27176038-27396038 GCF_003287225.1 Phascolarctos cinereus | reverse complement strand
GAACTTTTGGCACAATACTAAGAAAGGTTTCTACTTTTTGATGCTGATGATAGAAAAGGTCAAAAAAAAATTCAACCCAAATTCTAAGTAGTTCCCAAACACAGAGAGAATTCTTTTGGGATGCTCCATGGGTAGAAAAAAATAGAATCCAACAGGAATCCTGAGGTAAAGAGAGAAATGTGGCAGGGGAAACAGAGGACAGGAACATGATCAATAAGTCAATCAACAAGCATTTATTAAGGGCCTGTTATGTTCAAGTATCGTGTTAGGTGCTAAGGACAGAAATGTTTTTGCTCAATTCTTTCATTCATGTCGGACTTTTTAGCACCTCATGGAGAGAGGATTCTTGGCAAAGATACTGGAGTGCCTTCCCATTTCCTTCTCCAGTGATGAACAGAGGTTAAGTGACTTGCTCAAGGTCACACAGAAAGTTTCTGAGGCTGAATTCAGGTCTACTGACTCCAAGCCCATGCTCCACCGAGTGCGTCACCTAGATTCATAAGGATATAAATACTATGAAAGAAATAAGCCCTATTCAGAAGGATATTACATTCTAATGGATCCCACTGGATTCTTGGGTACATCTAGGAATCTTACCATTCTGTGTTGGTCTCACCTCTAAAAGAATCCCCTCTGCAGGAAACACGTAATAATGGTTAAAGCAACACATGGTATAGATGGGGGTGGGGCACAGTGGCATTAACACTTCCTTTGAATCACCAATCACCTTACTTAGTAGGGAGCAAGAGAAACTCCTGCATAGCTTTTGGGGGGTGATACAATGAAAGGACTATTTTGATCAAAGCTCATGTTTCTAAGAACAACAAAAGCTTCATTTAGGTACCGGAGTGAATAGTGTGCTATTCTCTTCCAATTAGAGAGCTCTGAGTTCAAATTGTGTCTCAGATATATACTAGCTCTAAGAAATTCATTTAAAAATTTATCGGTATCTTCACTTGTATAATGGGGATAGTAATAGCATCTTCCTCATAGGGTGGTTGTGATGCTCAAGTAATATATGTCAAGCATTTTGTAAAGCTGAAAGTGCTATATAAATGCTATACACCACTATCACTACTGTTTTCATTGTTATCATCAATATTGTCCCAATATCAATATTCTCCCAAAGAGGCTGTAAGGCTGTTAATTCTACAATGTTTCAGTTTTAGACAAATCAAAATTTCAGTAGCTCCTAGGAAAACAGAAAGAGGCATGGTAGGTGTAGAGCAAATTGTAGCCTTAAAACACCTTCCCTTTCCCCCACATAAGATCTCTTCCAAAAATATACATAAATCAGAAGGTCCCTTGACAGATGTGATCACAAATATAATCTTAGGCAGAAATTCTCTCTTCTCTTAAGGAAATTTTTCCCAGTTCAACTTCAGCTGCCCTGAAGTTGTAACCTGGGTAGAATTTCTGTTCATTGGAGAAAGCTCTTGGACAAGCCCAAATGCCTTGCAACTGAAAACCAGATGACATCATGTGGGAGAGAGCTGAAAAGAAGGGAGTTGTTATTTGAAGGAGAGAAGTTACATGGAAGAATAAATAGAGAGCAGTGCCCAGGTTGGCAAGAAAATAGAAGAGCAAAGAGATTAGAAAAAATCAGAGCTGAACCCTGCAACAGCCATGGAGATGAGGAAATGGGGGATGTTGGCAGCTAGGCGGGAGAGAAAAGGCTGATATAGATGGGAGAGGGTCAGAAATTAAAAAGGCAGATAGCATCAGCTCTTAAACTTCACCACTGGTCCAATAAGTTGGAACTCTGTCTTCCTGCTGTGATGATGAAGCACAAGAAATAAATGGGAATTGGGGAAACATAGGAGACGGTAACCATTTTTATTAATAACTTGTATGATGGCCTATGGATGACCTTTTCTGAAATCACAAAGCTGAGAGGGATGGTGAACAAGCTGGATAAGAATGTGGATCTAAAGAGATATTTTCAGACTATGTCACTGGGCTATTTGGAATTCAATAGTATACTGGAGAGATCACGGATTCTGGAGAAAAAGGAGCATAGTTCAATCCACCTCCGAGGATTGTCAGCTGTGTGGCTTTAGTTTTCTGAACTTTCAAATAAAAAGACTGGATAAGGTGGTGTTTACGTCCCTTCCAGGACTAGGTCTTTGAGCTTCTGACTAAACTGTTCCTATGTGCAGACAATGTTTCCTGGCTAATAGAGTTCCCTTTTATTTTCCTAACTATCCTGTCTTAACTAAACTGTACTTCCCTTTAATACTCAAGCATCTTTTGAATGGTCTAACTTTTGTTTTGTTTGTTTGTTTTCTGGTAGGTATAATTTGGATAGCTAATGATTCTAAAAGATGACCACAGGAAACTTGCAAAGCAGAGTACGTGTGTGTGTGTGTGTGTGTGTGTGTGTGTGTGTGTGTGTTCTTTCTCAAAAATAAGTACTATTGAAATATGCTGATTACCTGAGCTCAGAATGAAGAGGATAAAGAGAAAGAGATCAGGCTGGAACAAATCTGGGAAACTGAGCAACTTCTTCAATGATGTTTTCTGTGCTGCAAGAACCCATTTAAAACAGCCATGTCAGGATGTGGCAGGAGGGGCAAGGGTTGTTGAGTTTTATTCAATGGTCTTATTTGTACCCATGTCAAGTGAGATATGTTCATCAAAGCTGTATGCCATTTTGCAGGGGAAGTCCTGCTTTAAATCCAAGTAGAAAATGGGTTCCCTACTAATGGAGAGGTTTCCTGAAAGGTCCTGCTTGCAGATAGAATTCCATTGATCCTATTAAATCTTAGCTTCTCAATGATATCCAAAGTCACTTGAAAGAGATCAGCCTGGAAAAAGAAAGGAGACACTAAAGAGCCCCTTGAGTTAGCATACTGGTGTGTACAATTGTGTGTATGTGTGTACGTACTTGGGCTCAAAGATAAGTGTTGTTGATAACACATGCTGATCACTTGAGTTCACAATGAAGAGAAAGAGCGGAAAGAGATCAAGCTGAAATATATTTGGGAAACTAAACAACTTTGTCAATGATCTTGTGGTGTTTTGTGCTGCAAGAGACAACTAAAAAAAATCTTTCTCCTCTCTCCTATCTCTCTTGCTGCCCTCCCCTTCTATCCTTCTCCCACTCACCCCCTTGCCATTCTCTCTCTTCTCCCCACTATGTCTCTGTCTCTCTCTTTCCTTCCTTCTTTCTCTCCCTCTCCCTCTCCTTCTCCCCTCCCTTTCCTTTCCCAATGTGGCTGTGAAATATAGGCATGACTGTCACTGAATAAATGAAGTGAGTCAATGGGGGATGGAGAGATACATGGCCCATAGAAGTAAGCTTAAGAACAGCATCCACAGTTACTTACATGTAAGAAGGGCTGGTAAGCACATCATGGGGGACAAATTTAACAATTATAGCTGACTATAAGTGGAATGGGCTGCTTCAAGAGGTGGTGGGTTTCCCCTCTTTGGAGATCTTCAAGCACAGACTGGGCAATCACTTGTCCAGTATGTCACAGTAGGGTTTCCTTTCAACCTCCAGATTGGACCAGGTGGCCATGAAAGTCAATTTCAGCTCCCAAATACTAGTAAGAAAATAATTATAGAGTGCTAGATGTAGAACTAGGAGTGTGTTCAGAGGTTATCTAGCCAAACATCTTCATCTGACAGAAAAGAAAACTGAAGAGAGATGAAGTAAACTGTCTAAGATCACAAATCTAGGAAGTGGCAGAGTTAGAATTTGAACTCATGTCCTGTTGCTCTAAATATAGAACCCTTTCTACCAAATATATCTTGTAACAGATGAACAATTGTGTACCACATTGGAGGCCCTGATGTTCTTTAAAAAAAAGATCTAGAAAAAAAAAAAGCTTATAACACGTCAGGAAAAGAAAGAGTGTATAAGAATTCTTTGAGAGGAGATGGGATACAGGATCTGAAATGGTGGAGGGGTTGTCCTCAGTGAGATCACGGTTTCACCAAAGCACATAAGGCCACAGTGTACTATATTCTAGCTGCTTAAAAATCATCCATTTGTTATCGAGGTTATATAGTGGATAGAACATTGGACTTGGAGTGAGTTTGAATCATACCTTGGCCACCTGTTAGCTATATGATCAGCATGTCACTGAATAGCTCAGCCTCAGTTTTCACATCTATAAAATAGAAATATAGGATAGGCATTGGACCCATGCTGTCATTGGTTTTGGGAACTCCTAGATGGCAGAATACGTAAATATATACATATGTGCTCATATGTACATACATATATGCATATGTATATATGTGTATATATACATTCATATACATACACATATTTACTTGTGTGTATGTGTGTATACACATGCATACACATATGTATATGTGAAGTTCTTGGCAAATCTGAAAGTACTATATAAATGTTAACTATTTCTTTTCCCACCAGGAGGGTGGAATGAATCCCAAATCAGGGTGTGAGTGAATAGTAAAAGCTATCTCCAATGGAGTGCCACCTGCCTCCACCCACTTCACTGGTTCCAAGTAACTGATTCAAAGGGATTCTTGACAGCCAGGCTTATCAGAGATGCCAAAGTCATGGTCTGGGATTTTTCTCTTCCAAGCCATCGGGTTTAGCAGGGTTGCTTTTGCTGCTACCTTGGTGGAAGAATGAGAATACAGAAGGCCTCTGCTAAATGCCCGACCTTTAGCAAATACTTTGCCCAAATGAAATCAGCGTTTTTTTTAATTGTCATTAAAAGGAAAAAACAGGCCAATTACGAAGATGATGCAAATCTAAAGGGTATCCCTTCCCCTTAAATAAACTTTCAGGGAATAAACATATATATATATATATATATACATATATATATATAAACATGTAATTGATACAAACTGAATATTAATTAAAGCGAAACATATAGGGAAAGCATTATTAGAATTAATGATTTTGCAGGGGATAGGATCAATGCTCTAGATAAGCTAGCAAGAATGTTTAGTTATGGGGACAAAAGATTATGTGGGTACATGATCAATGTCTTCAAGAAATTGCAGGATTTTCATTTCAAAAGAAAAAAAAACAAAACAAAAAAAAATGTCCAGTCTTCTTCTTCTTCTTGGCCGCAGAGGGTGGAACTAGGATGAAGAAAGCAAGAAGATGGGGGGGGGGGGTGAAATTTAGACTTGAAATAACAAAAGCTTTTTCAATAGTTTGAGCTGCCTATGAGTGGATTAGGCTGTCTTGGGAAAAAGTAAACTGTCCCTTTCTGTAAGCTTTCAAGCAGATCACTTAGTGGGTATTGGGAAAGAATGAAGGAAAGAAATAAGTATTTAGTAAGCACCTAGTAAGTGCTAGGCACTGTGTTAAGTGCTTTAAAAAGAGTACCTCATTTGACCCTCTCACAGATCCTGTGAGAAAGGTGCTATTATTATCCCCATTTTACAGATGAGGAAACTGAGGAAGACAGAGTTTAAGTGTAATGTAGTCACAATGTTAGTAAGCATCTGAAGTTAAAGTTGACGTAGATTTTATTGATTTCACACCCAGCAATTTTTTCCATTGTCTTAACAAGCTGAATCTGTGCTACTTGCATGCGTTGGGTAGGAGATATTGGTTATTTTTATTTTTTTGAATTTATAACTCCTAAAATTTTGTGATTCTGTGAGATGACCTTGAAGGTCCCTTGTAATTCTAAGACCCAATGTGGGAGTCTATGATTGTTCCCTGAAGTGAAGTCAACTGATAGACAAAATATCAATGGATTTGGTGTGGAGAGATGGTGTTTTTTTTTCTTAGCTTCAGCACTGACTCACACTTTGATCTTGGGCAAAACACAACCCTTCTGCACTTTATTTTTCTCATCACTAAGAAAAGAATAATAAGATGGGCCTGCCACACAAGGTTACTAAGAGCATGCAGTGGGCTCATGGATGAAAAGAGCTTTGAAAAGTATTTTACACATTGAGATATACATAGCCTGGATTTCCACAGTTGCCTACAAAATTGGTCTGTGGGCCAGTAATCTTTCTCCCATCCAATCTAACCAAGAAATAAAAGTCCAAATCATCTTGCACAGAGCTGATTATGAGGGAGAGGTGAAGAATGAGAGACACTCAAATCATCAACCTTCAAAGGCTCCCCACTGCCAAATGGATCAAGGCCAAAAATTATCATGGCATTCATGATTTTCTCTAATCTTTCTGGTTTCACTTCACATTTGTCCATCTCACGTGGACTTTGATCTTGCTAAATTCATCTTCCCCTATTTCTCTGAACATGCCCTTGAATTTTCCTGACTGCATGAAGTTCTCTGTGCTTTGAATGACTACCCACCTTACTAGGCCAGATCAAATTTTACCTAACTGACAAGATCTAGGTTGAATTCTACCTCTTTCAAGTAGCTTTCCTTGATCCCCTGGCCAAAATCAACCCTCTACCTCCTGTGAACTTTTGCAGCACCTATAGACTCTCCCCTTATATAAGGATTTGTGTAAAAATAAATAAATAAATATATATATATATATATATATATACATACACACACACATATATATACATATGTACATGCATTCATACACATGCATATGTACACACACATACATGCAAATATCTTGAGATATTCCCTTGTATTTCATTGAATGAGAATGAGTGTGGCATAGTTGCTGGCCTTAATGCCTGAGAAGGCCTGGGTTTAACTCATTTCTTAGACACATACTGGCTATATGACCATGGACAAGTTATTTAACCTTTTAGTGTCCTCAGTAACACTCTAAGATTATAAATTGCAGAAAAGAGATTGACCTATATTTCTAGACGGAGTTCATCACTAGGAGTTGCCTAAACCATATTTTCTCTGTCTCTCCCTGCTTTCCTCTCTCTCTCTCTCTCTCTCTCTCTCTCTCTCTCTCTCTCTCTCTCTCTCTCTCTGTGTCTCTGTATACACACACACACACACACACACACATATATATGTACACATATATATGCAGTTGTAGTTCAGTCATTTCAGTGATATCCAATTCTTTGTCACCCCACTTGAAGTTTTCTTGGGAAAGATACAGGAGTGGTTTGACATTTCCTTTCTAGCTCATATTACAGATGAAGAAACTGAGGCAAACAGTTAAATGACTTGCTCAAGGTCACTTAACTAGTAAGTGTCTGAGGCCAGTTTTGAACTCAGGAAGATGAGTTTCCTGACTTCAGACCCAACACTCTAGACACTGTGATGAACACACACACACACACACATACACACACACACACACACACACACGAATAGAGAATATATATAGTGTATATAGTAAATGTTTTTATGTATACTTCTGCTGTTGTTGTTGTTTATCCTTCATTCTCGAAGAGGACCACTGTCATCGGGAAGGTGATGCCATGACTTGCAAGTGAATGAGATTTAAGTGAGGCAGGGCTGAGCAAAGTGACCGGCCTCACTTTCTCCTCCAGAGCAATCTGGGGCCGGTGGCAAAATATAGATCAGGATGATGGGAGATGGATCCGGATGCACTGGGAGACCTTGGTCTTCTTTTAAGCTTATATATGTATATTTGTATGTTTGTATGTATATGTATATACACAATACATATATGCACATATATGTGTGTGTCACATATCTTACCATCTTACCTTTGTGCACTGCAACTTCTTTACCTGCTATTGGCCATCAGCTCCACGAGGATATAGACCAGTGTATTCAGCTTTATACCCTTCGCAGTTCCTGGCACCATACCTAACTTGGGATATTAGTCCCTCCCTCACGTTTCATTAAATTGATTTATATCATAACAATTATCAGGGTCTATACACATAGAGATTTAAGGTTTGCAAAGCCCTTTGCTTGCAATATTCTTATCTGATCCTCACAATTAGTCCTATGAGGAATATGTTACATGTTTTATGCTCTATATTTTATAAATGAAAAAAACTGAGCCTTAGCCTGGTGAAGTTGCTTCCCTATTGTCACACAGTAGTGCTGAGCCATGACTTAGAAGCACCGACAGAGCTCTTTCCATGGAATCTCAACTACTCCTTGCAACCATTCCCCTCTCAGGTGTTTTTTTTTTGGGGGGAGGGAGGGATTTCATTTACAGTAAAAAATGAACTGGGGGGTATTTGGACTGAAGAACTGAAGGCTTGGGTAATGTGGTAGCTCTCTTCAAGTATTTGGGGGGCATGTGAAGAAGAGGAATTTGGTTTATTCTGTTCTGCCCCAGAGCAGGAGCAGTGAGTAGGTGTTGCAAAAGCACAAAGTCAATACTGGCATTAGGAGAAAAAAAAATATCTAATAACTAGAACTGTCTCAAAGTGGAATGGACTGTCTTGTGAGCTAGTCCTTGGAGATCTAAAATCAGAAGCTGAAAAACCTCTTCTTTTGTATGTTATTGTGAGGATTTCCTTTGGGTATGGCTTGACCAAATGGTCCCTTAAAATTACTATTAATCCTCAGACTCTGAGAGTTAGGTCATATTTGTTGATTATCAATCTGAAATAAACAATAGTGAAATAAAGGTGTACAGCTAAATGTTTTAGGCCTATCTGGTGTAATGGGAAGAATGCTTAATTTAGAACAAGACTGGATTCAAATGCCAAGTCCAATATATATTATTCATGTCATCTCTCTGAGCCTCAGTTTCCCCATCATACCAACAATGTGCTTTCCCTCAGTGGTCTCCAAGGTCCCTTCTAACCCTAATTCTAATGTCCTATGAACATGGTGATATTCAGCAACAAACTCAGATGGTTGCATTCTGGTGTCCTTAGATTAGCTGCAAATGCCTTTCACCTCTACCGTGATTAATCACGGTGATTAATCAGGGGTGATTTCAGTATACGTTTCCATTTCAGGATTCTTACTCTAAGCCTCTGCACAACATTCATCTGAAGGGTAAACTTCCATTACTGAACAATACAATTAAGGGTTCTCCCTGCTAATCATGTTGTGAAAGCCCAAGATGTTTAAGGCTATGTTTTAAAAAATGATAATATTCATGCAACAGCACTTATGTGCTGTGAAAACACATTCTCATCTGTTCCAAGGCAGAAGAAGATGTGTGCATGGTACCATGCAAAGCAGATCTAGCTTTCTACTGTAATCCATAAACACCATCTACTGGAAGGCTGAGGAAAGAGGAGATGATTCTGAGATTTCAAGGCTGCAAGATGGTGTCATCATTTACAGCAAAGGAACAGGAAAATCAGTCGAGGGAGTGTTAAAAAAAGGCATTGTGGGATGGGGGAATATTAGTTTTAAAGTGAGATAACCTGGAGATTCTTTTCCTTTCTCTTGGCCTGAGCTTCTACATCTGTAAAATGAGTGGCCTGAACCATATTGCTTCTAAGGTATCTCTCAGTTTTAAATCTCTTATTCTGTGACAAAAGAATTACCTTTTTAAATTAATTTGTTTTGATTCATCAACAATCACTTCCATAAGCTTTTCAGTTTTAAATTTTTCTCCCCCTCCACCCCCAAAACGGTGTGCAATCTGATATACGCTATACATATACATTCCTATTAAATCTATTTTCATATTACTGATATTATAAGTCAGAACTAGAACCCACAGGAGGAACCACCAGAAAGAGCAAACAAAACGCAGCAGAAGAAAAAAATAGCAAATAGTATGCTTCCATCTGCATTCAAACTCCATAGTTCTCTCTCTGGATGTGGATAGCATTTTCCATCATGAGGCCTTTAGAGATGTCTTAGATCCTTGTATTTCTGAGAAGGATTAAGTCTATCAATATTAGAATTGTTAGAATATTTAGATATATAATATATTATTATATAATATAATATTCTATATGGATATGGAATATTTAGAAATATTAGAATAGTGAGAACATATAGAATTACCTTTTCATTGACGTTGCTTAGTTGTTTCAGTGGTGTCTGACTCTTTATGACCCTGATTGAGGGTTTCTTGGCAAAGATAATACAGTGCTTTCTCATTTCCTCCTCCAGCTTTTTACAGATGAGGAGAATGAAGCAAACAGAGTTAAGTGACTTGCCCAGGGTCACACATCTAGTAAATGTCTGAAGCCAGATTTGAATTCAGGTTTTTCTGACTCCAGATCTAGCATTCTATCCATGATGTCACCTACCTACCCAAATAACCTTGGGAATAACAATAATAATAGTAATAGTATAGTAGTAATAATGGGCAGTTAGAGGTAACACAGTAGCTAGAGAGCCAGGCCTGGAGTCAGGAAGTCTCTTCTTCTGAGTTCAAATCTGGCAGCAGATACTTACTAGCTGTGTGATTCTGGGCAAGTCACTTAACCTTGTCAGCCTGTTTCTTTGTTAGTCAAATGGAATGGAGAAGGAAATGGCAAACCACTCTAGTATCTTTGCCAAGAAAACCCCGAAAAGTGTCACAAAGAGTCAAGCTGAAATGACTCAACAGCAACTAATAGTAATAGTAGTAGTAGCATATTAGTAATGTAGGAGTAGCAGCAGCAATGGTAGTAGTAGTAGTAGTAGTAGTAGCAGTGTTACATAGTGCTTTAAGGTGCACAAAACATTTAACAGGTATTCTCTCATTTACAAAGAGACTTGATGACTTCTTCCTTGAAATCCTCAGGGGAGAGGGATACCAGTATCTGAGGAAGCCCATTCCCTTCCTCGAATGTGTAATTGTTAAGAACTTTTTCCTGACACTAATTCTAAATGCACCTCTTCATAATTTCCATTTCTTGCTTCTAAGTCAGGCCTCTGAGACCAAGCAGAACAAGTTTATTCCCTCCTGGTTTTCCTCTAGGTGCCCTTGGGAAATTTTTTAGCCATGGGGTGGGGATAGTAAGGCAGAGATTATGATAGGAAGATGGGGGAGGGGGTATATACTCATGAATTAAGTCCGAATTCCTGATTTTGGCATTTAAGTATTTCCATACTCTGTCCAATCATTCCAGCCTCAGCTTTATGACTTATACAAGTTCAAGTCACGTGAGGACTAGTTGAAGGAAATGGAACAGCTAAGTAGGATGTGCTCTTGTGGCACTAGATGGCTTCTGAGGTCTTTTCTGACCCTCTAATTCTATAACTGTGTAATGTCCTCCTAAATTAGACCACCTGCTCTGTCCCTACTTCCTTGAGAACTTTTTTTATTTTTCAATCTTTGTGTTGTTTCCTCTACCTGGAAATGACCTCTTTCATATTTGAGAATGCATATTTATGTGTCTATATAGGCCACAGAATTTAGGGTTGGAAGAAATGGAAGGTCGTGTCTCAGCTTAATCCCTTCATTCTGCAATGAGGAAAGAAAGGCCCAGAGAGGGAAAATGCCCTGATGAAAACCCTATGGTTAGTGAGTATCAAAGCCCAGATTTCAACACAGCTCTTATGTGGTTGGATGAATGACAGTAGTCATGAATAACTGAGAAAGGAAGACTAAATGTGAGGAATTCAGAGAAAAATGGGAAGACTTCCATAAAGAGAGAAAGAACAAAGAAAGAGGAACCCAGAAGTGAGAGCTCAGAAGTCACAAAGAGCAACAAGAACACACCCTACTAGGATGTCCCACTTCCTTCAATACACACAACCGCCATAATGGAAATAAAAAGACTTACAAGACAGTCAAACTCTGATTAATTGTAATTAACCATCTGGATCCCTGATAATTGATTGTGAAACACACCTCCCTTCTCTCAGTAGGGAGGTGAGGAATTACAGAGATATTATGTACTATACGCTGTCAGATGCAGGTGCTATCAGAGTTTTGCCTAAATGGTTTTTTTGGTTTCAAAGGAGGCTTCACTGTGGGGGGTGTTAAAAAGGGAAATGACCACAATGTCAAAACAAAAGGCAGCAATAAAAGATTTTATTTAAAAAGAAAAAAAAAGTGGATGAGTATACCAGGGAGATTTAAAGTGAGTATACCAGGGAGATTTAAAGTAAGTCTCCCAGGGTGTCCAATACTAGATAAGTCTGGGAATCACTGCATCGGCCTCAGAATTCTATTATCTGCAGAGTAAACACATTTCTTGCACATCAACCTCTGTTCATATTCTCTGTTGGCAAACTGTGTTCCCAACAATATGCCAGACTGTGACCACACCATAGGAGGCTGCATCTTGATGGTGGCTAGTACGATCTTATGGGAAATGAGATCAAAGGGGAGCCATCAGTTCAACTTTCAAGAATACCACAAAATAGTGAATAAATGAACTTCAACTTGTCATTTTCATATAATTGCATTTTTAAAGACTAGAGAGAGACTGGGAAATGTGGTTTACTCCAACAATTCAGGAACTGAAGACAGATCTATCAGGAATACCAGGTTTTTATAGTCATGAGATAGACCTTGCTCCATACAGTAGATGTCATCATGAAAAGTTATGCTATAATAATATTTTTTTAAAAATTGATCATTTTTTGAGTGAGTTCAATAGTTATTTTAAAGGTAAGGCATAGAATTTGGGAGTTAGAAAGGACCTTAAAGATCCTCTCCTTTCCTCTACATTCTAAAGGAAGGAGCTCAATCCTAGACACACACACACACACACACACACACGTGTGTGTGTGTGTGTGTGTGTGTGTGTGTGTGTGTGTGTGTGTGTGTTTGCTGTTCAGTAGTTTCAACCATGACAAACTCTTTGTGAGTCCATTTGGGATTTTCTTGGCAAAAATATCAGAGTGGTTTTTCATCTCCTTCTGCAGTCTTTTAATAGATGAGGAACTGAGGCAAATAAGATTGTGACTTGGCCAGGGTCACAAAGCTAATAAGTTTCTGAGGATAGATTTGAACTCATGCAGAGAGAGAGAAAGTGAAGTAGAGAGAAAACTATTGAGAATCATGAAAGTCTTCTTTCAGGAAATGTTGCTGTAGATGCTTAATTTCATTCAGTTACAAAGAGTCTGATAAAAGTACTACTAAGTTTGCAAAGAGATTGAATATGTATTAAGATAAAAATCTAGGAAGTACTTCAATTACTTAAGTGGCGGAAGGGTAGGGAAAAAGACAAGGGGAGGGGGAGGCCAAAAGCAGAAGTTGAGGAAAAGCAAATTAGGAGAAAAGCTAGATAGAGGAAAAGGGGAAAAGTTATTATGGGGATACTCAGATGATATTCCTGGAGTTGGGGATGTACAATGGTAATTATATAAAACCTGGTGAAATTTTGTAGGGAAGAGAGAATAGGTAAAAAAGGGTAAAAAATGGGTAAAAAACAGCAAAATGCTTCAGAGGGAAATAGAAGAAGGTTTTCCCCCATAAAATATTGGGTGGTGAAGTGAGGAGATAATAGGGATAAATTAGGCCCATTAAAATTGAGAGAGGCCAGGAGATTAATGTTGACTCCAAAAAGGTGGTGATCCTGGACTCATTCTTTAATTAGTGTTTAACGGAGAAAAGAAAATTGGACCATTAGAAAAATAATGATGACTCTGCAGAAACACCTTCTAGAAGGGAAAAAAAGGGGGGGGGGATGGGGAGGAAGCTTGGCAAGAGAATGAATCTCTATTAACCATCAAGTTGTTACTGTATAAAAGATTCTCCCCAAGCAGACATAATGAACAGTTTATATTAAGACAAACAGGAAGAAGAGAACAAGCGGAAGGGAGGGAGAAAAAAAGGAAGGAAGGAAGGAAGGAAGGAAGGAAGGAAGGAAGGAAGGAAGGAAGGAAGGAAGAAGGAAGAAGAAAGAAGGAATGAAGGAAGGAAGGAAAGAAGGGAGGGAGGGATGGGAAAGGGAGGGTGGAGGAAGAAGAAAAAAGGGAAGAAGGGGATGAAGAGAAGAAGGGAGGAGGGGTAAAAAGAAAGGAAGGAAAAAGGAAGGGAGAATCTGAAGAGGGAGAATGGGAAGAGGGAAAGGGAGGGAGAAAGGAAGAAAAAAGAAGGAAGAAAGGAAAAAAGGAAAGAAGGAAGGAAAAAAGAAGGCAGAGAAGAAGGGGGAGGAAGGTAAGAGGAAAGAGGAGGGAATAAAGAAAAGAAGGAAGAAAGGGGAAATGTGTAGCTTCCGTGCAACTTGGCCAACTTTAAATCACTCCAAAACGTATGAGGCAGTTATGGGACATAAAGGTAGCTCTGCTCCTCCTCTTTCCTGTCTGATATTTTGACTTTTCCTAGTATTGATTGACCTCAGTAGAAATAGTTCCAAGGAACACCAGGAAGACAGCCTGGCACAGTGGAAGAGCTCTGGATATGGACTTATAGAACCTGGCTCGACTGACTATTTCCTAAGTGAAGTTTTAGCATTTGATTTCCCTGAGCTCCAGTTTCTTCATCTGTAAAAGAAGCTTGGACGAGCCGGCCTTTGAGATCACTTCCAATCCCAAGTCTCAGATTCTATTAATGGAGGCTCTGCCTTTGTGCTCCTAACCTTCCTTATCCTTGCCCTGTTCCTCTCACTAAACCTTTGCCTAGGGAAATCTAGCTTTTTTTTTGCGTCTCCCTCAAAAGCCCTGGGAAACCAAGCAGACAACACCCTGGGGCATTGAGGAATAACAAACAAAGGAACAAACAAACGAACAAAAAGGGGCTTCCATGAAGTACAGCACTCTTGACAGTTGGCTTTGCCTCTGGAGGCAGCTGCAGACGCCAGGTGATTTTTGTAAAGTGCATGTCTGAGTATGTCATACACTCCCACTCAGTGAACTACAGTGGTGCCCTCTTCCTTTTTTTCTTTTTTTTTTTTAAAAATGAGATCTGTGATTACATCATCTCAGGGAGCTCCTAATGATACTACACTCCCTCTGTTAATATGGATGAGAGTTTTAGAGCTTTGCCTGGGGTGGTGATAGGTTGAAAATCTTGATCTGGGTCAAGAATCTAGTGTGTGTCACAGGAAGGGCTCTCTCCGTCTCTCTGTCCCACCCTCCCTTCCTCCCCACATCCCTCCCTAAACAGCTGCCTCTCCTTTGGGTTGAATGAAAAATCTTCTCTATGGCCATTAAATCTCTTCACAAGCTAGGCCCCTTCTATCCTTCCAAGCTTATTGCACATCACTTCCCTCTTTCATTGCTTTGGTCTGGCCAAAGCGGGATCCTTATTTCTAATCTTCCCTGACTATAGCCAAGAACCAGCTCAAATTGCATGTTTTGCAATATGGCCTTTCTCTTTACATGTTCATGTTCATCCTTTTCCTTTCCCAGCCTTGACTACCACCTCTTCTAATCCATTCCTTTTGAGATCACCTTCAATTTAGGTAGTATATATCTTAGATGTATATGTGTGTATTTGCATATTTTCTCTCCATTTTAATGTGAATTCTTTAAGAGAATGGGCTGAATCTGTTGTTTTTTCTTGCATCCCCAACCACTGCATACACAGGAAGCACTTAATAAAAGCTTCTCTAATTCACTTGTCACATAACGCTATATTTATGGTCTCTATCTTTTGCATTGGCTGCCTTTCACGCCTAGAATATATTTCCTCCTCACCACCACCTGGAGGGATCCCTGGTTTCCTTCAAGACCACTCAATCATTAACTTCTGCATGAGGCCTTCTCTACCCAGCACTCTCCCCCCAATTCTAGTGCTTTACCTTCCCAAGGTTACCTTGTAACTGCTTTATATATGTTTCGAGTATGTATTTATACAGATATATGGCATATTACTATATACACATACATATATACATATATGCCTATATTAATATGTATACATACACACATATATGTTGTTTCAGTTCTTAGAATGTAACCTCCCTGAGGGCTGGGACCATTTGACTTTTGTCTCTGTAACCCCCCACTGCCAGTTCACTGTTTGGTACTTAATAAATGTTTAAATGTGGTTAGGGAGAGCCAAGATGTTTCTTTGTCTACGGAAGCAGACACTTTAGTACTCTTTGTCTATAATCCCTGGTACTGATATCTATATTTGCCTGCACAAAGGACATTTCTCTTATAACTGAAGGTAGGTAGAAAAGATTGACAGAGATGCTTACAAAAGCTACCAAGTAACTTTTCCAAGGCCCCTAGCCCTGCCTTCCTCAGAAGATCTCAGTCTTATTCTATCACCTCAGGGCCCTCTTTTCCGATTCCTAAAGTGAAAAAAAAAAAAAGAGGGGGAGTTGAAAAATCAATTATGGCTCAGGGCCAAGATGGAAAGAAAAAAAAAAAACACCTAAGAACAAATTGAGTAAGTTTTATTCCCACTAAACTTCAATTGTGATCTATCGATCTTTCATCCAGGTCTCCTTTTCCTTACCCTGCTTTTAGGGAAAGCTTTTACTTTCTCACACCTATAGTGCTCTGGGTATTAGAAAGCCCTGGGCCTTGGCCCAGGTTCAGTTTCTTAGTGGCTTTCCCCTTACATCTCTCTGACCCTGCCTCTATTAATCACCTTCCTGGTAGTATTAATTTGCCTACTAAAGAAGTGTTATCTGTGGCTAAGTTCCATTAACCCCAGAACAGAAATATTATTGCTTTAATCGGATGCCAGTCCTTAGAACATTTGAATGTTGACTGGGGCTTCCTAGAGATAATGCTTTGAAAGAAAGAAAAGGTGTTCTGAAGAGTGAGCATTTCATGCCCTGGAATATTTCTGAGATCAGTTGCCCTGGTTCCTTTCTCCTAGGACAGGGCAGTTCTAATTTGCTTTTTTTTTTTTTTTTTTTTTTTAGGTCAGCCACGTACTAATGGAGAGAGTGCTGGACCTGAAGTCAAGAAAGCCTGAATTGAAATGTGTGGCCTCAGAGTTACTAGCTATGGAGCACTGGGAAAATTCATTACCGTCTCTGTTACCTCATTTATAAAAATAAGGATAGCGATAGCTCCCCACATCCCAGGTCTGTTGTGAGGATAAAATAAGGTGAACTTTGTAAAGTGCTTTGCAAGTTTTAAAGTGCTGTATAAATTTTCTTATTGTTGTTGTTATTATTCTCTGTATTAGTAAGGATGCTCGATAAGAATTCATCAGATAAGAAGCATCCTGGATATGATTGAATCTAGCCTTACCTAAGCAGAAAATGCCTCTATACACACTACCCCTTATAGGTCAATTGAGTTAAAGAGCGTTTCTTAAGTACTTATTGTATACTAACCCTTGTAAAAATATGTGACTGTAGCAGACCATTGAGAAAAAAGGTCAAAGTTTATGATTAACTAAGCCCAAAAGAATTCTCTTGTGACCTTGAAGGGCTTCATCTCTGCTGGATAGATTCGATAACATGAATAATAATGTAATCAGACAATGAATGAATGCATGAACCAGGAGCCCTATAGATAAACAATGACACTGCAGGCATCCCAAATAAATCTTCATAGCTTTTTGGAAGAAGACCATCAAATTCATAAATTCAGGAAATAGAAAATGTGTTTTCCTGTTTAAACTTCAGGAGAGGATCCACTACAGTGTCTTGCTACATTCCACTTGCAAATTTGATGCCTGATTGGGTTGGTTAAGAACTTGGTCCTATTCACTGAAGACAGAACGGCATAACTGGAAACCCCCAAAAAATTATGGAGTCATCTGCCAAGGTAAGAGGCAGGAAGATCGTGAAAGTAAGTATTAGAACCACTCAATGTGATAATAGACAATGATAAAGATTGATGATGATGATGATAAAGATAATGATCATGATAACAATGATGCTGATGATAATGACACCTACTTTATAGTAGTGTAAAAATCATTGGACCAGGAATCTGGAGGCTAGGGTTGTATTCCATTTAATTCAACAAATTTATTAGTGCCTACCCTGTTTCAAGAACGGTCTTTGGTACTGCAGATTAAAAAGATAAAGGCTATGGCCCCTGCCTTCAAGGAACTTGCATTTAGCTAGAGTGGTTATAACATATTGGGCAAAATACTTGCCTTTTCTTGATCTCGAGTATCCTTATCTGTAAAATGAAAGAGTTAGATTTAATGGGTCTAAGATCCTTTCCAGATCTAAGTCTATGATAGTAAGATTCTAAGTACACAGATGAGCACGCAAAAAAAGTAATGGGGGGGGAAGGGAAGTTCCTTCTACAATGAAATCACAGACCCAGTTTTTATCCCAGTCAATCTCCCGAAGGTAATTAGATTCTGGGGCAGCTAGGTGGCGCAGTGGATAGAGTGCTGGCCCTGAAGTCAGGAGGACCTGAGTTCAAAACCAGCCTCAGACACCTAACACTCACTAGCTATGTGACTCTGGGCAAGTCACTTAACCCCAACTGCCTCACTCAAAAAGAAAATAAAAGAATATAAGGCAATTAGATTCCAATACATATTTACATAGACATCTATACATACTGATTACTTATGATATTTTGAGGCCTGTAGGAGTTTAATAAATGCCCATTGTATTTATTGAAAGAATTAACGATCCACATCAAAGGGGACAGGCTTATCCCTTTTGACTCAGCACACTGTGGTTCCAAGAGCTTCTGCTGTTCAGGACCAATTCTCTCTAGTCAGTTCTCTTTTTCAACTTCATTGATTTGCAGGAGACCCAAATACTCGTTCTGACTCTGCCATGATCTAGTTGTAAAATTTTAATAAGTCTCTTAATTTCTCTAGACCTATGATTCTCTATATGTAAAATGATGATTTTCAATCAAATGTCGATTTTAGCGTATCCGGTAGAGCATGCTTGAAAGGAAAGCAAACACCCAGTTAAAAGTAAGTTACTTTCTTCTGGTCAATTTCAGCGATGATTGATCACTGTTTAGTTTCGCTCTTGTTTCCTTATGCTGCTTCCAGGGGAAATCCCACTTTCTAGTACAGTCCTCCAACTGTGGAAAACCCTGGACTTTGGCTTATACACCATTTCTTGTGCCTTAATACACTGCCTGCCTTCTCCTAATTCTCCTGCCTGCATTAATCACCTTGCAGCTAGTTCTAATTGCCTGAGCAAAAACATCTTATCTCTATTTTCCATCAATATGAGGAAGGGCCTTAGGTCCCAACCTCTTCTATGCATGGGAGAAAATTACTTTTTCACTCAGTCTGTTTGTTCTCTGCTCCATCTAGCTTTGTTTCAGTAGGAAAGAGATTGTGACTGACCCTTGGGCACCTGCAGAAACATAAACAAACAAAAAACCCTAAAACAAAACAAAACAAGTCAGTCTCCGTACAAATGTCAAACACCACTCAGGACCAAACAAAATCGTTAGATCAACTTGGACTTGAATTAGCAGAATAAATAAAGCCTCATCCAAGCAGAACTAGTTTTGCTACTTGTCAAAGTTGTCTGAACAGGAATCTCCAAATTGAATGTTCCCAGAGTGCCTTCTAAAGTAGTGTTATGTTAAGGATGCTAAGTGAAAGTGGAAAGGTCAGATGAGATTTCATTTACTAAATGTTCTTTTTCAAGTATGCAGAAAAGCCACTTGTTTTTAGATGGCCTTGAGTGACACTTTTCTCCAAATAAGCAAATTTCAATAAATGAGATTCTTTCTCTCTCCATACATATAATCTATATTTATATGCATATATACACATATACTAGCTCTCTCTCTCTCTCTCTCTCTCTATATATATATATATGTAATATATATATGTACACACATACATATATACATATAGAAAATACATACAGATATAGATATATAATTGTGAAAGCATACGTATGTGTGTATCTGTGTATATATATATATATATATATGTATATATATATACACAGATACACTACATATTCAGAAAGGCCTTCATGAACAATCAAAGCAAATACTTGGAAGGAAGACTTGTACCTTCATAAGTTATGATACATTACCATATACTCATTTTAAGGTTTATTACCTAGAAAAGGGGGGAAGGAAGGAAGGGTTGCATACATACACATACACAAACATACATATATGTGTATCATAAAATGTATACATATATGTGTGTATATACGATATATAATATATATATACATAGCACATAGGTATATTATATATGTATCACATACATATATAATAAGAGAGAACATTTCTGCCCTCCAAGAGCTTACATTCTAATAAGAAGAGATACATTTATTCTGGTCCTTTAATAGTTGTCGGTAAATGAATATGCATTTGTATTTGAATCTAATTTTCTTAGGAGATTGACTGGAATAAAACTGGACCTGTGATTTCACTGGTATAGGGAAATTCCTAGTGAGGAAACCCACTCTCCCAATTGAGGTCATTATCTTCTATGTAACTTACAACTTTAGCATAAGTTCTGAAACTTTTTTTCATGTGTCATCGAACCCTTTGGAAGTCTGATGAAGCCTATGAACAGCCCTTCTCAGAATCATGCTTTTAAATGCGTAAACTAAAATACCTAGGATTACAACGGAAACTGATTATATTGAAAGATCATATCTCTCTCTCTCTCTCTCTCTCTCTCTCTCTCTCTCTCTCTCTCTCTCTCTCTCTCTCTGTCTCTGTCTCTCTGTTTGCAGATCACATGTTAAAACCCCCTAAGAGTTTCTTTAATGAAGGGCACCTTGTCTCCAAAGCAGTCTTAGGAAGTTCCCTAGAGGGCACTTTTTCTACAACTTAGAGCCTTAGAAAGTTGAATGGAAGGCATCTCCTCTCTGTTTTACAGTTTTAGAGAGTTGTGTAAACATTGAGAGATTAAGGGCTTTACCCAAGGTCCCAAAGATTATTTTAATGGAAGGACTTGAATCCCTACATAGGCCATACTTCACAGCTGGTTCCATCAACACTTTCCCTATAATGATACCTTCAACCAAGGCATGAGGTCTTCCCTAAACAAATAAATAATTACAATAGAAGTGTAAACAGAACCTAGTATTTTCAAATTATTCTTGTTGGCTATAGGCATTTGCCTTGGAACCCTCTGAAGCTTAACATGAGCCTACATACAATCTGTATATCCCACTAGAGCAAAACCTGACAATTCAAATGAAGTACTAGTTTTCACTTTAATCCTTACCATATACTCGTCCCAGATAGAAAATGATATTTTTTAAAGTATGTGCTAAAAATAATATATGCTGTTAAGAGCAAGGTTCCAAGAGAATTTATCTCCATTTAAAAGTGGTTATGCCCCAGGTTTGCCAACGATGGTAATGATGCTTTCTCTGCATGAAGTGGCATGCCTGGAAGTCCAGGGCATCAGTATTCATGGGGAGTAGTCATTGATGTATGCCTCTTTAAATAATTTATTATCTTGACTTATACTTTACACCCGAGCAGACTTGTCTTAACAGCAGTAAATACATCTACAAAGCAGTGAGAAATAGCAGTCAGCTCAGGACACTAATTGCACTGCCTCGAATTAAAATTGCTAAACGGTAAATGAGATTACCAGCAGAAAGATAATCTTAATTTAAATGTGAAGCTGTATTTATCTCATCGGCCAATGTAATTTTCCAACAGTGTTTAAAAAAAGAGAAAAAGAGAGAGAGAAAACTTTGATAGAAATCTGGTGATTTTAAACATAATTAAAGTGCCATGCTCCAGTCTTCCCTTCTTCCTTTCTCTGGTTTCCTCCCATTGCCAGGATCTACAGATTGATTTCAAGGTCAGAGCTAAGACCTGCAGGTGGTATCTAAAGTAGGTGTTGCTACTTTGAAAATGATCAGCTTCAATTCTAAATGTCTTACCACTGTTTGTGGAGAAAATAAACAACGAGCAAATAAGTGGAGGGAAAGCGAAGATGTTGGGGAAAAAGGGATTAATTACACTATCTATTGTTGTCTTATTTTGACTCTAAAGGGTCATGGAATATTAAAGTCCAAAGGGATCTTAGAGATCATTTTCTTTACACCCTTCATTTTTAAGATGGGATAACTAACACTCAGAAAGTTCACATGTCTTTTGCCCAAGTCACATAAAAAAACACAATTTCAATGGAATCAATTTCAAGAATCATTTCAATGGAATCTCATGTCTTACAACTGTTTTCTGTGACATCACATTTTTGTCCTGATTTATAAATGTGCCGTGATCCAAAGGATGTGGGAGGGGAAGAAAAAAGTATATTTAGTGATTTAAAAAAACTGTACCTGTAATTTTCCTAGTATTGGATGATGCCAGCAAGGAAATGCGCTCTTGCAATACAGGACAGCAGATGTTCTGCAAACTATTGAGGTTCCAGGCTTGTTCATATAGTACAGCTACTAAGTATCAGAGGTCTTACTCACTCCGCAGTCTCCTAGGTTATCCCTCTATCCCCTACACCATGGCTGTACCTCTTGTAGCAAAAACTACTAAAAACTCACATTTACACAGCAGTTAAAGGTTGCCCATTCTCACTAGTAGGCAAGAGTGACAGAATGGCTTTGTTTCCCATCAATTTGCAAATATAGTAAGGCTCACTAAGTCAAGAAAAGTTATTTTTTACTAATAAATATAAAAATAAGAACAGTGTTTAATGTTCAAATCAGTGTTAGATGATTCTGAGTAATAGAAGTGACATACACTGGTGAGACCCCTCTTTTTTTTTTAAACTTGAATGTTCATTTTCAATCTCACTTTTGGAATACTCTCTGGCTTAGATGAACCATAACTATAGTCATAGTCCTTCACTGGCCCAGGAATCCTCCACATGATAGCTGGTCTCTGCCTCTTCAGTTGGAGGTTCTTAAATTTTGTGATATCATGGACTCCTTTGGCAGTCTATAAAGCTGATGGAACTATTCTCAGCAAAATATATATATATATATATATAGTTTTTAATAAAATAAAATATGATTGCAAAGGAAACCAACTATATTGAAACACTCATTAAAATATTTGAGGTTCTGAGATCATGGACCCCTTAAAAGCTATACATAGACCCTTGGGGGTCCTTGGACCCCAGGTTAAGAACTCCTTGTTAAGTGCATCCTTAGTGGACTTTCTAATAATTGAAATGTTTACAGGATCACAGAATCTTAGGATTAGAAGAGATGTAGTCTTAACAGTAAAAACTTAGCAGAAAATCTTCTCCATCCCAAGGCAGCCATTCTACTTTTGGATGGTTCAGATGATTGGGATGATTTTCCTCAAACAAAGTTCAAATCTGTCTTTCTGCAACCTACCCAGTGGTTGTCAATTTGCCTTTTGTGAATAAGCGGAGTGAGGCTCATCCCTATTCTTTCTGAAAGATCTTCAAGTATTTAAAGATCATTATGATGCTTCTAAGTCCTTTTTACTCCAGACTAAACATCATCAATTCTGTCAACCAATATCTCACATGTTGCACTAGACAGCCACTGAAGTCTGTTCCATCTCCAAATCTATAATTTTCTGGTTTATGTTCTAAAGCCCAAAGTGTCCCATTTGTGCTCCTCTACATGCTCCTGGCTTATGAGTTACCTGCCTTAATGTATAGCTCCCAGAACTGAACAAAATGTTCTTCTGACCTAGCTTTAAAATTTTGTTTTTATGTGTCTATTTCCCTTAAAATGTAGTATGGATCTACAAATTGAATCAGCTGAGACTTTTCCCCAAGAGCAACTGCTCTGGCCTTTCACCATTGTAACCCAGCAGAGAACTTTCTGAGATAACCTTTAGTAATGAATGGATGGAGTAAGACTGCTATAAGATTTCATCTGGAATCAACAGCAGTCAACACAGAAATCTTCTGGCAGCATTGGAGACTATGAATTCTTCAAGTATGGGAGTCCCTGGTTCAAATGTTTCAGCAGACATTCCCTTCGAGGAGTAATGTCTAGAACCATGAAGTTAAATCAGATCACCACTGTCCAATGTGCTTTATCATTGTCTTTGACTTCCTGCTGACAACAAGAAGGGAAAACATCTCCCAATAAATCACCTCAGTCATCCTAACTGTATGAGGATAGCTACTTGTCCTTTACTTAATCAATATGATATACTTCTTTCTTCCCAGATGCCATGAAGTTTTGATTGTCTGTTCACCTGTGTATCTTCCATGGGAAGGGCAGGGCTTGGAGTTGTTTTTAAAAATAACTCCATTGTGGATCATTGCCTGAGGAATGTCATTTCCCCCCAAATAGTCATTATTACTTTTCCCTTAGAAATAAGCTACCATTGGGTGGGGGGCTTAGTAGCTCAGCATAGCACATGTCATGAACGCCTGAACTTCTGATATTGACAGTAAATAGGGAGCTCAAAGATCCTGATGGGGGGAAAAAAAGCTCAATAGGTAGCTGGAAGGGACTGAAGATGTGACTCATAGCTTTCCCCTCATTAGCTGAAATTGAGTTTGAAGGCAGAGGCTGAGAAGATGACTGATTCTAATTGGATGTAGCACAGAAAATATGCACCCCACTTTTGGAATTTGTAGAATGCTTGGGTGAACTGGGATTCAATGTCAATTAAGGGAGCTTAAAAGAAAATACAGCAAAGTTGAATAGGTCCATTGTATAGAACTTCAGAATCAAAGAATAGTTCTGGCGTAGAAAGGATGTCATTTAGGCAAGAATTCAGCTTTGCTATAAGCCAGTGTTATGACTCAAGATTTTCAAGGACAGAGAAGGTCATTCTGACTGTGAATTCAACAAGTTTGTGTTCAACTTCTTCAGTTTCCCCATTCCCTAATTTTTAGCCTAGCCAGTGGGAACCCGCCCCCCTCCCAAAAAATAGTGATTTAACTGTTTCTCCCCTTTTTACCAGCCATCGAAATCTGTCTTGAGGAAATATATAAAGTATATTAATTCATTTTCAGATATAGATGAATGATAATAGATGTTGCATTCAAGGAAAATCTTCATTGTACCAGGGTGAACAAAGACCACCAGATCTCAATCTATCAATGAGAGGTATTTGGGTGGGTAGGGTGGGGATATCAAGGCCTTTTGAGCACCCATAAAATCCCATTCATAGAGGTTTATCTCTGAGTCTAATCCTATTAGGCCTAATCCTAAAGCAGACCCTAGACATCTGTAGACAATTTACACTGCACTGTAGGCCCTAGACAATCCATAGACAATTTACACTATGAGGGACCTGGATTATACATGTGTATACATTTATAAATCTCAACAATTTTGAGGGTACCTGCTTTGCAAAACCATAAATATCACAATCAGCAATGGGCACTTAAGGAGAAAAAGTTAAATCGAAGGAGAGAGGAATATAGAGGTTGAAATATGCTATGGGACATTGCTAGGTGCTAAGGCAGCTGGATGGCACAATGGACAGAGGACTGGGCTTGGAATCAGGAAGACATCTTCAAACACTTAGGAGCTGTGTGACCCTAGGAAAGTCACTTAACCCTGTTTGCTACAGTTTCCTCATCTGTTAAATGAGCTATGGAAGAAAATGGCAAAACACTCCAGTGTCTTTGCCAAGAAACCCTAAATGGGGTCACCCAGAGTCTGCAACAACTAAAAAGCAGCAACTATGAGAGATTTGAGATGCCTATTGAATTAAATTCTCATAAAACTTAACATTATCAGAGATAGGAGAGAGTTTGGTATAGTAATAACATTAACTCACATTTATCTAGTACCCTAGGGGTTTGCATGGGGCTTTGAATGCATTATCTTATTTGATCACTACAACATGCTTTTTAAGGGAGGTGCTGTTATTTCTCCTGTTTTATGGGTGAGGAAACTAAGGTTTGGATACAATGACTTGCCCAGAATCACACAGCCGATACCTGTCTGAGGTAAAAATCAAAAGGAAGGTATCCCCTGGGGTCATATCCAGTGCTCTATCCACTATCTCACTCCTGAAAAAGTAGGTGTCATGAGACTTGAGTTTAAATATTAGCTTTGATAGTTGCTGTTTGCATGGATAAACCACTTAACATATATGAGCCTCCGTTTCTCCATCTGTTAAATGAAGAAAATAATATGCTACATTATGTCTACTGGGTCATTTTTTTTAAAGGAAAATACTTTGTAAACCCTAAAGTGGTAGGTATTATTATTACAGGAGTTAGCGAACTGAATGTGAGGGTCAGTAAATTAGTAGAACTAATTAAATAGGGATTATGGAAAACCTGGTTTGGCTATGGTCACTGAGATAACACCTGAGCGGATTCTTATGGACATTCTCCTACCAGCTCCTTGGCCACACACAATGTCTTGTCCAATCTCTATCCTTGCCTCTATGCTCCTTTTTCTCTCCTTTCCTTTTTTTCCTTCCTTCCTGACCTATGCTTTGGACCTGCCAGAGACATCCAACAGGTACTAATCAGTCTAGTGAGCTAATGGAACTGCTGACCCCCAAGATGGACCATATGGCCCTTCAGAATGGGAACACCTTCTCTGGAAGATGAGAACAAATAATGTCCCATTTTTAGAACAATAGCTTCTTTCTGTGGAAAGTACCACTAGGCTGCATACAAGAATGACTGATTTATGGGCTGAAGCAGGAGCCTATGACAGCATTTTGTTATAGGGTGTGTATAAAACTTAACAAATTACTACTTTGCGGACTCTTTCCTACTATGCACAATTTTTCACTACCATATCTCTCGTCACCTCCTTCCTCCTACATTATAAATTAGCACCATTTCCTGGTGCTTTTCAGACACAACAGATGTATCGCTATCAACATTCGGGTAATGCTAAAGTCACCAAAAGCTCCGAACATACTGTTGGCTGCCAGCTAGCCTATGTTTGCATCTTAAGCTGTTTTCCTTCTCGAAGGCATATCAGTACATTAGCTATATGGGCACACTGGCTTAGGAGTGCTGAGAGGACAAGATGAAACCTTGGTGGTGCCAGAGACTCTGAAAAGAGCAGAAGGAAACAGCTGGCTGGTGGTGGCTCCAAGAAACCCCCATTTGCCGGAGCTATGAGCTATGCCGGATGTAATCCTACAATTCTTCATTTGCCCACTAGGCTGGCCCCAGATACCCTTTGGTTTCTCTTCCTGATCATCTATAAAGACATCTGAAGACAGGTTGGCAGCAGTTGGACATTGTGTTCAGGAATCCCTCTTTTTACTGAAGGAATTAATTACAAGGCAATATGAGTTATATGCGTAGAGCAAATGCAAATTTAGGGGTGAGTAGATGAGGTCTATTTGGAATTACCAAGCAGTGAGCCATGAAGGCACACTGCTATCTAAGATGCTTAGCCAGAGAACCGTTTTGTTCTGCTTTCCCATTTCCTTCCTCACCAACTCAATTCATATAGATTATTATTTCCCTACCCACTTCCCCCCTCAAAAAATAAATAAATAAAAGGACTTTTTATATAGGAAACTTCTGGCATGGAAATTCTCTCCACTGATGCATAATGGTAACTCATTTGTAACTTATAGTCTTAGAAAGTAAGAATTTCAGTTTTTCCACTACAACGCATCATGGAATAGTGGAAAAGGCCCTGACGTTCCAGGATTAGGTCCACATTCCACCTCTGGTACTTACTAGGTATATGAACTTGGCAAGTCTCTGAAGTTCCTTGAACCTAAATTTTGTATGGGGTGATTTCATTTTGGGGGTTCAGTGGAGTACAGTGCCCTGGTTTGAAGACCGAGGACATAGATTCAAAACCTCCCTGTGCCATGTGCTCCCTGGGTGATTTGGGGCACGTCACTCACCCTCCCTAGGTCTCAGCTTCTTCCTCAATAGATGAAGGAGCTCTGCCTTATGGTCTTCAAGGACCCTTCGAGCTCTAAGCCTATGATCCTATGATCAGTATAACCCATGGGCTTCTTGTTCACGATAGGCACTCTATAAATGCTTGATGGACTGAATTGTTTTGAATTGGAGGTAAAGATATTTGACACATTGTGTCAAAGGCAAGACGTGAAGCCCTAGCTTCCTTTCCTCCCAGATCAGCCCTCTCTGTGTTCTGCTGTGCTGCCTCTCATCCTCCACCTGCAAAACTTTTCTTTAGTAATCTCCCATTACTAATGCTGCCAGCACAATGGGAATGATCTGATCCTGCCTCATGTTTCAAACATTTATGTATAAGATCTCATACATCTAAGCCACATACATTGGGATCCTGTGGCCTCGAAGCCACATGTGGCCCTCTAGGTCCTTGGGTGCAGCCTTTTGACTGAGTCTAAATTTTACACAACAAATCCTTTTCTTAAGGGGATTTGTTCTGTGAAGTTTGGATTCAGTCAAAGGGCCGCACTTGAGGACCTAGAGGGCCACATGTGGATTTGAGGCTGCAGCTTCCCCATCCCTGAAATCAAATCAGCAACATGTGGGAGCATCAGGCTTCCTGAGCTCTTATCACAAATGCGGTTGGTTTTTGCTCAGGTAGGGGTTAGAGTATAGGTAGACTCTCAGGTCCCTCCTAGCTCTGAGGCTCTGTGAGTCACTGAATAATCTTCATAACACATCCTCCACCAGACATGCAAAGAAAGGCATTTATTATTCTGGTGAATGTGGCCTTTGGGCTCCTGTCTAGCTATTATTTCTATGATCCTAAAACCTTTAGTGGCTTGCAGCCCTCCTTTCCTTTCTGGCTTTCTACTGCAGTTTTTCTTTTCCTTCCTTCCTTCCTTCCTCCCTTCTCTGTCTCTCTGTGTCTCTCTCTGTGTCTCTCTGTTTCTGTCTGTCTCTGTCTCTTCTCTCTCTCTGCGTTTCTCTGTGTGTGTGTCTCTCTGTCTCTCTTCCCTCTCTTATGTAAAAATAAGAAAACGAATACAAGAAATATGGAACAAGGGATTGAGAAATAACAATGACAAAAACCAAAACCAAATAATGCTGATTAAACCACTATGAACACCTGGATAGTTTCAGAAACAGAAACTGTTGAGAGTCTCCATTCTAATCTTATGATTTCACCACTGAGGCAATAGAGATAAAAGGAAAGGAAGAAATTTGATCAAGGTCATACAGATTGGACGGTCGTCATCCTGCTCCATTCTGCTGATGAAACATAAGGAATGAGAAAAAGGCGAAGCTTTTGGCATAGCTAGGATTCAACCCAAGTCCTCTGGCATGAAATTCCGTTCCCTTTCAATTACTGTGATTCCACTTTATAGATAATCATTGCAAATGGTGAGATATTAATTACCAAGGCTGTATTGCACTTCTTGGTGGTATGGTAGAAAAGATTCTCGCAAGTATCAGTTGGAAGAGGTATGAATCAACAAGGGCTGAGGTTTTGAATTTCAGTGACCAGGAGGGCAGTGATGCTATCCAAAGAAGCAGGTCTAGGAGGGAAGATGAGTTGACTTGTGGACATGTTGAGTTTGCAGAATGGGTAGAACTTAACATTGGAACTTTATGGCAGAAATGTTAAAATTTGAAGCTCATGGAAGAGTCTAGGGTAAGATATACAGGTCTGTGAAACACATAGAGGTAGTGACATGGCTCAGTACATAGCACCTTGGGTATGGAGTTGAAATCCTGAGTTCAGATCTGCTCTCAGACACTTACTAGCTGTGTGACCCTGGAGAAGTAACCTAATCTTTGTCTCAGTTTCCTCAACTGTAAAATATGGATAATAATAGCACCTATCTCTCAGGGCTGTTTTGAGGGTTAGATGAGATATTTTAAAAATGCTTACCAAGGGCCTGGCACACAAGGAGTTCCTAATAAATGCTTCCTTTGATAAAGTTCCTAATAAATGCTTTCTTTCCTTCCTACCTTCCTTTTTCCCTTTTATCCATCTTTCCTTCCTCCTCCTCCCCTTCCCTTTTCCTCTGCTCTCCTTTCCTTCCCTTTTCTCTCCTCTCTTTCCCTTTCCTTCCTTTTTTCCTTCCATGAGAATGTATAATTTAAATGCTATGCATTGGACACCAAGCTAGACACTAGGAATTATTTTTTTTAAATGTCCATTTAAAAAAAATATGCATACTTGCAATAGAAAAATTGTTTTACATTTTTTCCCCAAAAATAGAATTCCATTCTACCATACTACATATATATCTGTGCATGTGTTTTCAGAACTGTGACTTCACATGTGTGGGAAAATCCCAGTGTGGAAACTCCCTCCAGTGATACAGATGAACAACTTGAACTTATAAGCTTAAATGGTTACTTGGGACACTCACTGGAAGGTTCAGTGACTTACCTATGGTTACAGAGCTAGTATTAGCCAAAGCCTTGGACTGAGATCTTCCTCACCCCAAAGTCAACCCATTTTCCACCTGATCATATTGGTTCTCATTTGCATATTTTATATCACTATCACTTTCTATATCTAAACCTTTATATCTATCATCTATATTTATATCCACAGTTAACAGTGGGTTGGACTACAGAGCTTCTAAGGCCCCTACCTACCACTAAAGTCTGAGATTCAGTGATTTATATCTATATCCATATCTACATTTATGCCAGTATCTATATCTGTATTTCTATAACTCCAGTTGCTGAATGTATGTCTGCTGTCTAAGGACCACAGGTTGGCCACAGTATGATAAGCTATTTGGCCGTAACACTACAGCAGGACCATCTGGCCAGTTATTAAGAGGTTTCATGAGTGATACCAGTGAAGGAAGCACCCACATTAGCATAATTACAGTCCCCTGAAATATTGTCATTAAGCTTTATATACTGGTTTTCTGTTGGGCCTGTGAATTAACCATTATCCTCAAGGGAAAACTCCCTTGACAAAGGCAGATCAGAAACTACTCATCACCTTAAAGTCCGTAGAGAGTTGCCCTGAGGTATTGAGTGAGAGGTTAAGTGACATTCCCAGGTTCACACATTCAGTAAGATGTGGGTTAGTTCTTGAACTGAAATCCTCCAAGAACTGAAGCCAGCTATCATATTACCTTTCAACTATATAACCTCCACTAAAGTCTCAATGTGACTAGAAAATGTCCCACAGTTCTTGAAGGATAAACAAAGGGGGTATGAGTTCTGACAAATTCTACCAAGTTCTGAGGGCTCTGAGTATTGGCCTAGCGATGAATTCTCTTTTTATTAGACTGTAAGCTCTTGAAGGCAGCTTTGTCTTCAATCTTGTTGTTGACATTTTTTTCCACAGACTAGTTATTAACCATTGTAATATTTTTTGCCTCACTTTATTTCCCCAGTACTAAGCGCAATGCCCGGCATATAGTAGGTGTTTAATAAATGTTCATTCATTGATTGTCATATTGGGCTCAACCTAAGAGCAGAGAGACTCAGTACTTGAAGTACTTGTCTATGGCATATAGATTTCTTTTTTTTTTTCTTTTTGGCCACTTAGACTCAGGAAGACCATCTACAGAGGCATGGAAAGAGATGGTGAAATGTGATCCCTAAATGCTCCCTAAATCCCCCCAGATGCTAAAAGTCTTAAGTATAAAAGTACATATAAATACACACCTCACTTCTCTGTAATTGAGTCTCCATTTATTCAGAACAAGCATTACTTAGGGCACGGCCAAACAAGATTCTTGCTTTTGTCCTATCTCTGAGAAAACTAAAGCTAAATGATGGATAATGCTCATGGGATCCTAGATTTTCACCCAGGGCTACTTGTTCCAAATGAAGGACTCCCCCCACCCCAACACACACACACACACACACACACACACACACACACACACACACACACACACAGAGCCTTCTTTTCATTCACTATTTGTGATTTTTATACCCACTTCCTTTTTTTAATCACAGTACAGAATTCAGTTCAATTCAATAAGCATTTATTAAGCACCTACTATATGCCAAGGACTTTGCCAAGCACTGAGGATATACAAAGAAGTAAAACTTGGTCCATGACCTCAAGGAGTTTACAATAAAGGGAGAGACAAAATTTAAGCAAATACATAAAAAGCAAGTTATATACAGGATAAATAAGAAAGAGTTAAAAGAAGGAAGGTAGTAGAATTAAGAGGAGTTTGGGAAGACTTCCTATAGGACACAGGATTTGAGTTGGTACTTAAAGGAAGTCAGGAAGGTCAGTAATTGGAACAAAGGAGGGAGAGCATTCCAGGCATTCAGGCCAGAGAGAATGGCCAGAGCCAAGAAATGGAATGTCTTGTTTATGTAATGACTAGGAGGCCAGTGTCACTGAATGAAAGAGTATGTTACAGAATTAAGTTGCATTATTTTTGTTGATTTCCATGGCTTACTGTTGACTTATGTTGATGTCACAAAAGAATAAAAAAAACCTCAGATCTTTTTTTTGAAACAAACTACTAACTTGTCTGTCATCTTTTTTTATTTGGAAAGTTTATTTTTTGATCCTAAGTTTAAGACTACATTTCTCTTTACATTGTTTCATTTTCTAGGAGTTATTTTTCTACCTATTTTTATTTTCAATCTCTTATCTCATAAGATTTTGAGGTGAGACAATGGAGCTCATCTAACCCACACCCTTTATTTTGTAGTTGAGGAAACTGATGCACAAAGAGTTTTAGTTACTATATTATTAAATTACCTTATAAAAGGCAAATATTCCCCTCCCCCTTACAGTGTTATTATTTTAAAAAAAAAACACTGTGAGGGGGAAGGGCTTATTTGCCTTTTAGCAAAGATATATTTTTTTAACATTCATTTTTTTTAAGTTATGAGTTCCAAATTCTCTCCCTTCCTCCAGCTCCTCCCCTACCCATTTAGAAGGCAAGAAATATGATATTCATTACACATGTAAAGTCATGCAAAACCTATTTTCATGTTAGCTATGATGCAAAAAAGCAAGAAAAATAAAGTGAAAGAAAATCTTGTTCACTTTATAATCAGAGTTCATTAGTTCTCCCTCCAGAAGTGAAGAGTATTTTTCATCCCAGGGGACATATTTGTCAAAGACTTTTGAAATACTCATCAATTTAAAGGTCATTACAATGAGGCACTTGGTCTGGTCACTAAAGCAAGTCCTAGAAGGACCTCTCCTTACCCTTACTCTCTGAGAGCCAGCTTTGTGGGGAAAGAGCCTTGAAGGTTTGGGTTCCAATTTTCCTTTTTAAGACCTATACATATACATATGTGTAAATATGAACAAGTCACAAAACTCAGTTTCTTCATCTATGAAATGGAGATAAAATATGGGACTGTGGGAGGACTACTTGAGAAATGTAGGTAAAGAGCTTTGAAAACATTAAAGCCTACAGAAATATCAGCTATTATCATCAGCCTAGTTCAAGGTATTGCAGCTAATTGGAAATCAAATAATTTATTGACTTGAGACACTTACTTTATTACCAATTCAAACTGGTCTCCAGGCCATAGAACCATAGGTTAAGATTCATTTTTTCTGAGTTTAAATCCAGCCTGAGAGACTTAATAGCTGTGTGACCTCAGACAAGTCACTTCACCCTGTTTGCCTCAGCTCCTCATCTGTAAAATGAGCTGAAGAAGGAAATGGCAAACCATTCCATATAAGAATATTTTAATCAATGATTCATTTATCTGGTTAATTTTCAATTATATTATCATTTGAACCTCATTTGAAAATAAATGAGAGTGTGAATGATTTGGGTCGATTTCTGAAATTACCCCTCTTGGGATGAAAAGTTTTCTCTCTTCCAAACAAAGATTGCCACATATGTATACACACACAAACACACACATGTTGCTGTCACTGAGTTTATAGGTACAAAATATGCATGTTTCCTATTGCATCTTAAAAACAAATCCACAGTTAATTTTATTTAAACAAGTTAAAGGAAGTAAGATACTAGAGCATATCCATCTCATTTGCCCTGAACTTGGGGAGATAAAGGAGTTACCCATTTCAATCGTTACCTATCCAAATGCCGATAACCAATACACTTGAACAAAGTTCCCACCAGAGCTGGCACCCTAATTTCCTCCAGGTAAGAATTAAGAAAAGCAGCATGGAATTAAACTTCCTTGGCAGAGCCAACCTTGAACAGAGGGAGGCTTTGCTGGCTTACATTTTGAGAATGCCCCCCTCTGGAAATCTGAATTTAGATGACAATTATTCTAAGCTCCTATAATTGACAGGTTTGTCTTCAGTCTTGTTATTGCCATTTCCCCCCACAAACTAATTATTAACCATTGTACTTAAGTGAGCACAGGGGAGACGAGGGTGGAGAAGGAAGAAAAGCCAGACCAAGTGGTAAAGTCAATGGCAATGGCTAAAGTCACTTGCAATTACAATGGAAGATAAGTGGAAAATAAACCCCAATTAAAATTATGGGTATGTTTTCAGGAACACATAAAGTAAAATTCACCTGTGAACATAAATTTTATGGCCTAATCCAAAGGTCAGAATTTGTTTGTTTGTTTACCCTGCATACACTTTCTCTCCCTACTCCTAAACACACAAAGGCAATCTCATCCTCCTATATAGGGTCGTGCATGATTCCAAGGTCAGGAATACCTGAGTTCAAGTACTGCCCATGATATATAGTAGCTATGTGACCCTGGCCAACCCACTTCTCCCTTCAGTGCCCTAGGTAAATTTCTGAGACTATGAGTTGTAGAGCAAGAACTCACTTACGTGGGCAAAGTGAGTTTCCTAATCTATAATTTCTGTGTACCAATGAAATCACAGTTCTAGGACCTATCCCTATGAATCCATACCAGGCTGTCCTGGAGAAGTAGTGGGGGGTAAGTGATCCTCTGTCCTCAAAACAGCCCAGATGAATTCCTGAATGTATATCCTTAAAGCACTGTTCTTCTGGGTGGAAGTATTGCCCTTACCTCTGTTTCCTAAAATCCCAGCTTCCTACCTTCTACAAGAAGCCTTTCTTGACCCTGACTCTTAATTCTAGTACCTTCTCTATTGATTGTCTCCAATTTATCCTCTGTGTGTCTTCTTTATACCCAGTTGTTGCATGATGTCTGTCTCATCAGACTGTGAGCTTCTGGAGGGTAGGGACTTATTTTTGCCTTTGTATCCCTATTGCTTAGCATAGAGTTGGCTCACAGTAGGCACTGATAAAAGCTTGTTGATTTAATATGGTTATACTTTCCACATCAATTTTCCCCATCTTGATTTCAATATATTGAATGTTGGCATATGAAATTAAATGGGAATTTGGGGGAGTTTTGCAAAAGCCACAGATGACTGGAGATGACAAAGAAAAAGTTTAGAAACTCAGAATTACATTATATATATATATATATATATACACACACACACACACACACACACACACATACATATACATATATGTATATATATATCACATATATATATATTACATATATATGTATGTATGTATATATATGTAAAATTGTATAACATCAATCCAAATTTTACAATAAGATATTTTAAACACCTCATAGAAGAAAAAGAAAAAGAAAAAAAATCAGACTTCTTCTCTGGTATGAAGGGAGATCTAAAAATTTTACGCAGATTTTCCAGATTACAGAGGCACTGTGCCCTTAAACCCCACAATGTGGTAGGGATAACTGTATTTCCCAAAAGCTGTTGCACTCCATTAAACCTTATAGAAAACACTTTGACATTCTTAAGACCCTCCCTATGTTATCCATTCCCAACTATGCTGATTGATGGATCGTGCCTTTATTGGAGGATTGTTCAGGCTTAATCAAAATTAAGTGCTTCTGTCTGTGCACAGGGCAGAGGCATGCAGCCCTCAGTTGGAGGCAGAGCTGCCAGGTAGTTCTTGTTGGAGTCTAGACCCTGAGGAATTGTTTTAGGAAGCTGGCACCAGGAGGGTTAGAGATAGATATTGGCCATGGTTTTCATTTAAAGTCAATGTTATTAGTTTCATTTTAATGTATAGGCAAGGATGCTTAAGCACAGATAATTCTGGGGTGAAGGCAAATGTGTCCTGGGTACATAAGGAGAATTTTAAATAACAAGTGAGAAGGTATTGCCCTCTCAGAAATGATAGGCATGTAATCCTCACCTCTGCCACACAATAATTGGGAGTGAAAGAAATTCAGCTTTACAAAGAGATCAGAAAGTTCAGCTCTGTGGCTTGGTTTAATTACTCCATTGATTAATCAAGTAACTAGCATTTTTTAAAGAACCTACTAATTCCCAGGCATTCTGAATAAAAAGACAAAGAATGGAAAAATGTAGCAGATTACTGGATTTGGAATCAGGAAGAATTGAATTTGCATTCTACCTCAGGCACTTAGTGGTTGTATGACTCTAGGTAAGTCACTGTGCCACTTTTTGCCTTACCTTTCTGATCTCTAAAATAAGGCTGTTGCATTAATGGCTCCTGATGTCACGTCTGCCTCCAAATCTATGTTCCCATGACCCCTAATTTCAAGTATGGACAGATACCATGGAGCTATTTTACATGAAGAGAAACTGAATATCAGAAAAGCCAGTGATTGGCCAATTTCAGTGGGAAAAAAAAGAGGAAGCTGAATGAGACAAATATTGGGGTTAGGGGTTCTGAAGGGAGAGTGACTTACATTTAGAATTGGAAGGGATCTCTGAGATAATGTAGAGCATGTCCCCATTTTACAGATGTGGAAACAGTCCAAGAAAAATTAGATGAGTTTTTCAAGTTCATACAAATAGTAAGTAGCAGAGCCAGAATTTGAACCCAGGGCCTGAGACTCCAAACCCTTTCTACAACACCATGACTGACTACATATGGTCTGGATTTATGACCATACAAATCTAAGTACATTTAGACAGCCTCTGCACTAGTTCTTTTTTGATTTTTAAAAGTGATTCACCTCTTGAATAATGTAAGTACCATTCTATGCTGTTTTTCTCCTGCACTTTACCTTGCTACTAAAGAATTGGGATAATTGGTCATTTCACTGACATTGATCATCTCTCCCCTTATTTCTTAAATAGGCAAATATTTTTCAGTAGTTTTCTCTTCTTCCATGGAGAAATAGTTCTAGAAAAACCTTCCTATTTACATGTTCCTTCTGATTCTGCCTTTTGTTTGGAGAAAAGGAATATGTTTGCTGCTCAGTCGTTTTCAGTCATGTCCAACTCTTCATGATCCATTTTGGAGTTTTCTTGGCAAAGATACTGGAGTGGTTTGCCATTTCCTTCCCCAGCTTTTTTACAGATGAGGTAACTGAGGCAAACAGGGTTAGGTGACTAATCCAGGGACATACAGCTAGGAAGTGTCTGAGATCACATTTGAACCCAGGTCTTTCTGACTCCAGGCCAGTGTTCTACCCACTATGCAAGGCAATAATGAGAATAGTGGTTAGATGGGGAAGAGCAAAATCAGCACATGTTTGGAGCTTACATTGAATGTAGGCATAACTGTCAAGCTAACAAAATGTGAGCTCCTTAAACAAGAGCTATTTACTTTCTTTTTTTACTACTATTATTTATTGGGCTTAGCACAGTGCCTGGCACATACTGAGGCACCTTGGTGGCACAATGGAAAAGTGTTGGTCCTGGAGTTAGGAAGACCCAAGTTCCAATCCTTCCTTGGACAGGTACTGGCTATGTGACCCTGGACAAGTCACTTCACCTTTCTTGGTCTCGATTTCTTCATCTCTAAAATGGAAATAAAAATTGCATCTAGCTTACCAGTTGTGAGTATTAAATGACATAACACATGTAAAGCATTTTTCAAAGCCTTAAAGTATAAAATCCAGGCAGAATAGAGCTACAGCAAGCTATTAATAAATGCTTGTTGATAGGCTGTGATGATTAAGAGCGAGGTGATTATAGCATAGGGCTTATGTCAGTGATTAAAGAGAAATTCCATTTGGAGGGGTTGAAGGCTAGGGGCAGGGAATTGTGTGGGCTTTGAACACCTGGCGGAGGGCACCACACCTCTTTTTACCACAGCAAAGAGAATTGCCACTGAGAACCATATTTCACCTGAACTGCCTGGAAAGGACACGCTTACACGGGACCCTTTCTCATCTTTAAAATGAGGTGGTTGGACCATGGCCTCTAAGGCCTCCTGCAGCTCTGGTTCCGTGATCCTGCAATCTCTTCCTACTTCCTGGGCTAGGCTGCAGAGTAACATGTGTTGGAATTTAACTGTATAAAAGAAAAAAAAATTGTTGTCATTTTTTAAATTTTTTTTTTAGGATGTTGAGGGAGGATGGGAGTTGCATGTTGATTGAGTTAACAATAGATATTGCACCCAGGCTACCTCTTGCTTATCAGTTTCCAGACATGCCTGCTGAAATGTACACTTTAAGAAAACCCATTGTACATTGTCAACTATCACTCTTTGTTAAAGCCCCGGATAGGGAATTATCTCTCTCTCATCTAACCTCCCTCCCATCCCCCTATCCTTTACTCCTGGGGGAAAAGAAGAACGAATTGATTTACAAACCCAAGGCTAGGCTATTCTACTCAAAATAGGGTTTGACTACTCTCCCCTTAACTACCACTGTGAGGACAGGTGCTAGAGTAATAACATGATGCAGAAGAAACGGGGTCATCTTTGGAAGCTTGGGTACACATTTTACCTCTGACACTTTCGATGAGACCTTGGACAAGTCACTTGGACCTCAGATTCTTCAAGAAAAAAATGAAGAGTTTGTAATAGAAGGCCTCTGAAGCCCCTTCCAGCCCTAGAGCTATAATCATCCAGGGAGAAAATGGGCAACATGAAAGTACATGAAAGCCTTCCTTTATAATTCAACTAACAATACTAAGAAATATACATTTCTCTGGTCTAACATCCTTTCCAGACTTTTCTTCCTTCTCTAAAACCTGACCCCTTTCTCTCAGAAAAATGTGTAAAAGGTCAAGAATGAAAGCTAAGGCCTTGGTTAATGGATTAATGGTGATAAGCTGACAACAAATGAAAAATAGTTCATTTCTATTTAAGGCCATGGCCTTCTCCAGAAGGAATTAGAGTAATGACCTACCTAAGGGGAGTGCCCTTTTTTTCCCCATTTTCCAAAGTGATTAAGATATTGATCAGAGGGAGGAAGTCCTTTTGATTATTTCTAGTTATTACCTGTGACAAGTTAGGGGAGGACTTGAGGAGAATGGTTAAAAAAAAGGGAATGAATAAATAATTTTAGGACATCATTTAGAGTCAAAGAATCACAGAATTTAAAAGTTGGAAGGGACTTCACCAGCCTTCTCTCTCTCTCTCTCTCTCTCTCTCTCTCTCTCTCTCTCTCTCTCTCTCTCTCTCCCTCTCCCTCTCTCTCTCTCTCTTCACCTATCTATCTATCTTAGGAAGAAGATCAAATCAATCAATACAGAAAGAAATTAATCCAGGTTTCTCACTGGAAGGTCAATACTGAAGCTGAAGCTTAAATCCTTTCAGGGATTCATTGGAAAAGACCTTGATGTTGCAAAAGATTGAAAGCAAAAGGAAAAGGGGATGGTAGAGGATGAGATGGCTAGATAATATTATAGAAACAGACTATAAGAGACAGTGGAGGATAGAAGGGCCTGGCTTGTTGTGATCCACCAGGTCAGACCAACTGAACAACAATAAAATCAATCAATCAATCAATCTATCTATCTATCTATCTATCAATCTATCTATCTATCTATCTATCTATCTATCTATCTATCTATCCATCCTTCTATGTATCATCTATTTATACCTCCATCTATCTGCCTATCTGCCTATACATCAGTCTATCTACTAAATATAGAGGCAGCTGTGGAGTAGATGGTAGCCAGCCTTGAAGCCAGGAAGAACTGGGTTCAAGTGTTGCCTCTGATACTACATGCTATTTGATTCTGGTCAAGAAATGTAACCTGTTGGTGCTGTCACCCAGTTGAGTCACACTCAAATAGAAACCAATTGCTACGGGCTGTATATTGACTTAGAAAACCAAAAATTAACATTGCGTAGATTATGTCTTATTTTTATTTATTTTGCTTAAGATTTTCTTGTCACATCTATTACATTCATCTTTTGGTGTATTGGGGAGTTATGCAGTCATGATTTTTTTTTTATTTTGGGCAGTTGGGATTGCGTGACTTGCCCAGGGTCACACAGCTAGTAATTGTCAAGTGTTTGGTCTGAGGCTGGATTTGAACTCAGGCCTTCCTGACTTCGGGCTGCCTTTCTATCCATTGCACTACCTACCTGCCCCACAGTCATGAGTTTTTATGATATCTCTGCTAAGCAATTCTGTAAGACCATGAGTCCCATCAGAGCTGCCAACCTTCATTGGCGGAGGGAATTTCCCTCTGCCAAGGAAATCATAAGCCTGGCAGCTATCTCATTTAGGGGGACACTAACAACTAGGGGTATAAGCAACTTTACATTTGTGGTCATAGCTTTCTCAAAGACACATTAAGGTTTTGAAAGGAAATGAAATTTTAAAAATAGTCTTATAAAATAAATGAAACCAAAGACTACTTTTATTATTTCCCAAATGAGACAAGCAATAGCTCTTATCACAATGGTTTGCAGGGAATTGGACTTTTCTCTCGGCTTCCAAGCCCTCTTCTAATTTGTGGCATCCAATTCATTGTAAGGCAAGGGCTCCTGGTTCTTGTCTTATCTTGGCATTCACATTTGAATTTGTGCCTGATGTTATTTGTTGCCACCCACATTGTTATTGGGCAAGCCAGGTGGCTCAGCAGATAGAACACTGGGAATGGAGTCAGAAGACCTTAGTTCAAATCCGGCCTCAGACACTTCCTAGTTGTGTGACCCTGGATAACTCACTTAACCTCTGTTTGCTTCAATTTCCTCATCTGGAAAATGATCTGGAGAAGAAAATGGCAAACGACTTCAATATCTCTGCCAAGAAAACCCCCAAACGGAGTCACAAAGAATTGGATACAACTGAAAAATGAGTAAGCAACAACAAAGTTGTCATTGTTGCCTGCCTGCTATGTGTTTCATAAACAGGGAAGTGTCACAGTGTAGCTCAACCTTGACATATCAGCTTCGAGAACTGTTGAATTCCCCTTGTGTCTTTCAAGAGTTGTAATTCTAATTATCCTTGCAGATACTGTCAAAAATATATTTCTAATTACTCTGATTCAACTCAATTCAGTAAATATTTATGATGTAGCTCCTACAGGCACGGCCTTGTGTTAGGTGCTATGGGAACGGGGATGCATAAGATGTATGGTCCTTGTCCTTAAGGGACTTACTGTGCAGCAGAGGGGATGAGAAATGGACACACATCACTGCAATCTAAAGTAGAATGGGATACATAGGGGCAATAGGATGTAGTGGAGGGAGGACTGGACCCTTAGTCAAGAATACTAGTGGGGTAGGGTTGTGGTATGATATATCATTGCTTTATCACCCTGGGCAAGTCATTTAATCTCTATCTGCCTCAGTTGCTTCATCTGTGAAAGGGGGATAATAATAACACCTACATCCTAGCATTCTTGTACAGATCAAAGACAGTACTTGTAAAGTGTTTTGCAAACCTTAAAGCACTACATAAATGATAGCTATTGTTATTATTATTATTATTATTATTATTAATAGCTAACAATTATATGGTACTTTACCCTTTGCAAAATGATTTACATATATAATCTCGTTATGAAGTAGAAGAGCTACATTTTGAGGTGATTCAGAGCCAAAGAGTACCATAAACCTGATCTTTGATCCTCTGGAAGACCCACCCTCTGACTGGAAGTGGGGAATGGGACAGGGTACCCTCAGGGGCCATAGTCCAGATTGCCAATCTCTTCTAAAGGATAATTTCTATCTATGGCCCAACAGTAATGGTTGCTTAGAAACATCTGTTAGGCTGTACGGCAGGTAGAAATGCAATCTCAGCCACTACCTCAGCCTAGGGCACTGAAGGCAAATAGAAGGGCTCATGGGAAACAGACATCTTTTCTACTGTAGGTCACTTTATCCTACAATTAACAAAGATCCTAGATAGTACAATGCACAGAGTTCTGAACTGTATCCCAGAAAACCCTGGTTCAAATCTAGCTTCAGACACTTATTAGTTGTGAAATCCTGGAAAAATTACTTAACTTCGGTCTGTCTCTGTTTTCTCATCTGTAAAACGGGGCATAACAACACTTTCCTCCGAGATGTTTGAGAGGATCAAAAGAAATAACACCTGCAAAGCACATGAAATAAAGTGCTGTAACAAATGCCAGCTGTTAGTACCAAATAACAATGAGGCCGTTTCAGAATTTTTATCTTGGAAGTCCATAATGGAAATATTTAAGACAAGGTAAGATAATGGGGAAGAAATAGAGACAATGCAGCTGATGGATGTATTGATTTCACGTCTGAGAACCCAGGATAAGTCAACATAATTGAATCTGAGTTTAATATAACACATATTCCAATGGAATGAATCATAGAATCTCAAGGATGGACTTTGTTCTCAACTAAAAATATCCCTTGCAACATGCCAGACAAGTGGTCATCTGGAGTTTGCTTGAATACTTCAAATGAGAGGGAACTGATTACCTCCAAGAATAGCCCATTCCACTCTCAAGAGATGTGTTAGCTTCCCCTCTATTATTCCAAGCTGAAATTTGCCTCTTCAGCTGCTACCTAATCCTTCTAGTTCTTTGCCCCTGGGGTCAAACAGAGTCAATGGAGAGTCTCTTCTATGTCGCAAATATTCAGATACTTTAAGACAGCTACCGAATTCCCCCTCCAAAACAGTCTTTTTTGCCTCCAAGCTAAAAATACTCATATGCTCACATGGTATTATCTTAAAGGCCCTCATCTTCTGGTTTCTTTCCCCTGGGTATTCACTGGCTTCTCAATGGCCTTCGTAAACAAGGCAGAGAGCACTGAACAAAATACTTCAGATGTGGTCAGACTAGAACAGAGAGAGATAAGGAGTTATGAGATTCACTGTCAACAAGAGCTAATCCATGTAAAGCACTTTTTAATGGTGAAGCCCTGGATAAATGTCAGCTATTCACATAGCCCCAAAGCAGGCTCAAAGGGAGTTTTGATGGAATGGGAGGGAGGCAAAAAGAGATATGCTATGTTACTCTACTCTGGCCAAGGGACTCTAATCCATGTCGATGCCCTTTCTGTTCTGGCATCTTTGGAATCCTCCTCCCCCTGGGCCCTTGGCCTTGACTTTTAGAGACTAACTGATCTTTGCTAACAATCAGTCAACAAGTATTTAAACAATCAGTCTGCCTGCTAATCATAGAATCTGCTAACAATCCATCAGTCAATCAATAATCAACCAGCAAGCAGAAGTACTTGTCATGTGTCAGGCACTGTGCTAAGTTCTGCTGATAGAAAGAAGGCCCCAGACAGACCCTGGCTTCAAAGAGTTTACATTTTAATGAGGGAGGCAACACACATACAGAGAGAGAGAGGAGAGAGAGAGAGAGAGAGAGAGAGAGAGAGAGAGAGAGAGAGAGAGAGAGAGAGAGAGATGGATAAATCACTCAATCAACAAGCATTTATTTAGGCCTAATGTGTATCAGGTAATGTGGTAAATGCTAGGGAAGAGGGAATAAGCATTTATATGGTACCTACTATGTGCCAAGCATTGTACTAAGTGCTTTTTTAAATATCATCTTATTTGATCCTCATGACAAGCCTGCAAGGTAGGTGCTGTTATGATCCCCTTTTTACACTTGAGGCAAACAGTGACTTGCCCAGAATTCCACAGCTAGTAATTATCGGAGGCTGGATTTGAACTCAGATCTTCCTGACTACTGGCTCAGCACCCTATGGACACCCTCTAGCTGCCTAATTTCTGGGGCCATGAGAGAGCTTACCTTGTAATAGGGTAGATCAGGGGTGGGGAACCTACTGCCTCGAGGCTGTATTTGGTCTCCCCACCCCAGAGTAGATCATATTTATATAAATATATCCATTCAAGATGGAGGAGAGGAAGATAACTCCCCAGTTTAAAGACTGGGGCTCAGAATAACAGGGGAAAACAAAACAGGCCAAAAAGCTATTGCTAGCATAAAGGGGCAACATGGGAAAACAATCAAGAAGAAGGAGAGCTTAAGGAGAGTATTTCTTAGACTCCATCCCACACCCATAAAGTGGCTGGAAGAACAAAAGGGGTCATGTTGGGAGGACCCAGATGTGTTTGATGTAATGATTGGCTTTGCCATTTTTTTTTCTTATTCTTTATTTTTGTGTGTGTGTGTGTGTGTGATAAGGGATGGTTCTCTGGAAAGAGGGAGGGAAGGGACATGGGGAGAAATAAAAATAATCCAAAATCAAAGATACTAATAAAATATATTAAAAAATAAATAAACCAAAAAAAGTGGAGATCTCAAGTGTTGCCGATGCCCCAAAGAAATATTAAAAGGACTAGGGAAAGATCTCTAGTTGGTTGGGTAGAACCTCCTTGGAGCATTTGGGGAAGGACACGTATAAGAATACCTCTACATTAGACGGCATGCATGGATTGTGGCCCTTGAAAACAGCACCCAGAAGGATGAGATCAGGGATCTTTTGCAACATCCGAATTTTGCAGCATGTGCGTTTTAGAGTTTCCTGGCTTCTCCCTCCCTGTCAAGCTGTCATCTCTAACGGTGTCTGCCTGTAGGAGACATCCCCTCCCCCTCCTACCCAGTTTGCTATTTTTCAGTATCTGTTCTGTCATGTACTGGGAAACCAGAGGACTAAGCTTCTCAGAATTATGCTTCCTCAGTGTGCCCCATTCAGTCTTTGTTCCCTTCACTCCCCATAGTTTCTCTCCTCTCTACCTCATTCCAAGTATCCTAGCTCTTAGGATATATCTTCTGACCTGACAGTGTCCTGACCTTGGGCTCCCATTTGTGATACTCGTTGGATGGTGACTGTCTCTCTGAGACTCAATTTCAACATCACTTAAACAGAGGCAAACTAACGTCATCAACCTCATAGGTTTGTTATGAGGCTCACATGGTATATCTTTAGAAAGTATTTTGCAAACTTAAAACTGCAATTTCATTGTTTATTTCAATATTGTCATTGCTATCATTATCATTGTTACCCCTCCACAGGAATGTACATCACTGGATTCTTCCTTCCCAGAGAAATGACATTTTTATCCTCATCTCTCACCATGGAAGGAAAGGTTTTGAAAGGGATGTCTTCTTAGCTAATAGATGGAGGAGTTTTATACAGAAACAGAGGCATCTTCCTAGTGTCCATGACATCCTCGCAGATGGGAATGGAGGCAGTGTGGCTTCAGAGAGACAGCACTTGGTTTCATGTTAGGGGACCTGGATAAGAATCCTGCCGCTGTCACTTATTATTTTATTTTTATTCTGAGCAATGCACTGACAAATCTTTGGTTTCTAATTTTATATACACCTGCAGCTGTGTGGGTGTGTGTGTTGGTTGCTATTTTAGTTGTTCAGTTGTTTTTCAGTCATATTGGACTCTTTGTGACCCCATTTGGAGTTTTCTGGGCAAAGATACTGGAGTGGTTTGCCATTTCCTGGGCAAGTCACTGAACACTGTTTGCCTCAGTTTCCTCATCTGTAAAATGAGCTGGAGAAGGAAATAAACTATCCAGTATCTCTGCCAAGAAAACCCCAAATGGAGAGAGTTGGACAGGACTGAAACAACTGAACAATAAGAAAACAAAATGAAGACTAGGTAACCTCTGAGCTCCCTTTGCAGCCTTAAATCTCTGGTTCTGTAGGTGCTATTCTCCTACAGCATGCAAGGTCTGCTTCAGCTTATCCTCATGGTTAAAGTACCTGAAAGACCTGTGTATGAGGCTGGCCATGATAAAAACTGATAGCATCCACGTTGGCCAAAAAGGTCTGTGGGTTCTTCATCTTCCTAGGGAAAAAATTACCTCTTTTGTAGGTCCCTTTCCTTTCATAATTACATTTCCTGTGAAGATTAGCCTCTCTATGCTCACTTCCTCCCTGGATCGTAGCTGAGGGCCCTGAAATACATTTCAAGTCATCCTTGAATAAGATGCTGTCCCTTTTATGACCAAGTCTGGGGAAAAATCTTGTTCTCAGAGAGTGCTCTTGGGGAAAAAAAAGAAAAGAAACTCCCCCCTGCCTCCCAAGACAAAAAAAACCTTCTCTTCTAATTAAAGCAATGGGAAATTCACCTGTACAATAGCTTCTGGCACTCTGAGATGCCATTTCAGATCTCACTAAAATATCACCTGAAACAATTCAGTGGAGACAGCCAATAAAGGTAGAAGTCTTCCTTCAGCATAGGAATGCAACGGGAAAAACCTGAGTAAGTAACATTATGCAATGTTTCTCCCCTAGCATTGTACACAACAAAACAGGATGGAAAGAGATGTGCGTGTGTCAACAAAGGGGAAGGTATGAAACATAAGAAAGTAAAATCCAACAATCAAAGAAGGAACTTTCACTAGTGAGTAATTTGAGGGTATGTTGACAAATTCAGGGTACAAACCATTCCAGCAACTTAAAGGCCTGAATGACCTTTGGCAATGTGAATGGCATAGAATCCAACCAAGTGACAAGGAATGGGGAATGTGAGGAATTCAAAGAAACCTGAAAGAAGTAATACAAATGCAAAGGACAGAAACAGGCAGCTGAACTCAGAGCGATTGTAATGACCAATCTTGGTCCCTAAGAAGAGCTGATGAATGGGCTGATGGAGGATGAGAGGACTAGATGTAGAAAGGGACCTCACTGACAATCCAATTCAAGCCTATTATTTCAGAGATGTAACATTTAAGGCCCTGGTGAGAATGGAAATCATCACATTGGCTCCACAGATCTGAGGACTCTGCTTCTCTTCGTAGCAAAGCCACTTCTCTCATATGACAGGTTCTCTTCTCTTGTGCAGAGACATAGGGAGTAAGTTGAAAGGTGAATTTAATTCTAGACTTTCTAATTCCAGCACTGTCGTGTGCTGAATCTCTCCTCTGACGGGGGAGACTACAGGGGCAGAATGTTTCATCCATTGATTGTGAAACACTGTCATCACCACATTGATAATTTTTGCGTGATGTGATGTAAAGACCAAAGACATTAATAATATGCATTTTATAAGGGGAAAAGGATTTATAAGTATTATCAGTGTAAAATCAGTGTTAGCGAAAGAAGGGACATCATGAAGTTACTAGATCTGTTCCCATACAAATGGGAATCACAGCGTAGAGAATCAGGGTTCAAATGCAACCCCTGACACTAAGTAGCCACATGAGGAGGAATCAATGGCTCAATCTATCTCTAAACATCACTTTCTTCATCTTTAAAATGGGAGTGCTGATATTTGTGGTATGCCAGGACTGTCTTAGGGATCAAATGAGATAATTATGTAAAACTGTCAACATTAAAGACCCCGTATCCAAGGAGATGGGGGGGAGGGGCAGAGCGAGGGTGCTCCAGAACCACGGACCCCGCCCACCCCACCAAGAGATATGTAGTTGGAAATGTGAGGCATCACTCTTGCTGTTACTATTGTAGCTATTTTGATTTCTTGAAACAAAAAGGCAGTAAACAAAGACTATTTTAAAGTTGGCTAGTATTTTCTTTGAAATGCCTGGCACTTAACTCTCCCCTTCCTCCTTAAGGCTGATTTGGAGGTTTCCCCTAAAAGAACAGAAGGGATTCTTGGATTTCTCCCACAGCAATGATCCCCCCACTCCCAATTCCTGGCCCATTCTGCTACATAACTCCATCATTAGCCAAATTGGCCAGTTTCATTCATTTTGTATAAGCTGAGCCAACTTTCTGCTCTATGTGAAAGGTGGTAGGCTTAGAGGAGAAGAAAACACTCATTTGGGATTGGGCTTATAATGAATACCTTTTCAGTCAAAGCAATTTAATTGGGGAGGGGCACAGTTTAAAACTCCCTGCTCAGAAATATATTTGTAATTCACACAGTTAGCAGGACCATTTGGAGACAGCCACCATTTTATTTAGGTTAGGACTCAGGTTACCTGGCAGAAGTATCACTACGTAGACAATTGACTTTTCTGATTAAAATCCATTCTCAATTCAACTAAATTGAATGCTATTTTAAAAAGAAAATATTGAATACCTACTGTGTGCCAGGCACTGGGCTCCATGCCTAGGATATAGATCCAAAACAAAACTAAAAAAAAATGCTCCTTCCCTAAAATGCTTACATTTATTGTGGGAAAACAAATCCACATATAAACAAACAACATATATTCAAACATGGTACAAAGAATTTTTCCGGACTACTAACACCTGGGGAAAATCAAGAACCTACTAATAGGGAATGGTATTTGAACTGATCCTTAAAGGAATAAATAGATTTTGGCAGGTAGAGGTGAGAGGGAATTAGACAGCAATAAAGGCATTGGATTGGAATGGGTGGAGTTGAATTGGATTAGATTCATCACCATACAACAAAGATGAAAACAGATAGAGAGCTGGCCTAATGGCAGGAAGATTTGGGTTCAAGTCTCATTTCTTGACATACGATGCCTTGTGAACCTGGCCAAGTTGTCTCAGTAATTTAGGCAACACTCTAGAAAGTAAGAGGAGTCAAAGGAATGGAAATGAAAGAATCATTCCCGCCTTGTATCCTTATAGCTTTCACAGGAACAAAAAAAGTTGCAAAACATGAAAAAAAACAATACTTTTATCTACTCATGAAATGATCAACAAACACTTATTAAGAGACTCAAGTGCCAGCTGAAGCTGAGGGTACAGAAAAATAGAACACACACACACACACACACACACACACACACATGCACAGTCCCTGAGCTCCCATCTCTTCAGTCCCTTCTACCTCTCAGATTGCACCCTTTGACTAGAGGATAGAGCCCCAGGCTCCAGGGCCTCTATTTGAAGACGGAGCTCAGGTCAGCCTTCTGTCTATTTCCTACCAGTCACCCTGCTTTGGAAAATCTTCCGGATTGTCCATCAGGACCCCACATTGGATACCTTCTGCCTCCCTACCTTTCAGTATCCTTCTATGTGCTGTATTCCCCCATTAGACTGTAAACTACTTGAGGACAAGGATTGTCCTTGTTTTTATTTCTATTTGGATCCCCAGTGTTTAGTACAGTGTCTGGCACATTAAGGTGTTCATTAAATATTTATCTGACTATATACCATGCCTTGAGGCCACATGTGATTCTTTAGTACCAGATTAAAAAATAAAAAGCAACATTCTAATACTACCAATGATTTGTGATATCACTGATGAAGAGTGAAGCTCATTGAAGTCTGCCCAAGGAATAACAAATGGAGGGCATGAGCAGGCTGCCAATATATTCTAAAACAGAAATTACAAACAGGAGAAATGGAATAATGTTGTCCACTCTCTGCTAAATATTTGTTCTACAGGATGTTGGAGGTTGTCATGGGGCACCCTACAGAATGGTAGTGACAGAAAATAATGGGTCTGCAATGGAGCCTTCAGAGGCTATCAGTCAGTGAGATGGTTCTGTCAGGATTCCATGTATTCTCTTCACCCCAAACCTTCTGTTCTCTCACCCAGCAAAAACATTATGAAGCTAGGAGGCTATCAGTATGTCTCCAAACCAGACTCACTCTGGATTGGAAAGGAGGAAAGAAAGGAGGAAAGGAAAAAAGGAAGGAAGGAAAAAAGGAAGGAGAGAAGAAAGGAAAGAAGGAAGAAAGGAAGGAAGAAGAGAAGTAGGAAGGGAGGGATGGAAGAAAAGGGAAGAAAGGAAGGAGGGAAGAAAGGAACAAAGTAGGGAAGAAGGCAGGAGGAAAGGAAGGAAAGAAACAAGGAAGCAATAAAAGAAAGAAGAAGGAAAGAAAGGAGGGAAGAAAGGAAGGAGAAAAGCATTATGTTCTACTCTGGTAAGCATCATGCAAATATTATAAAGAATTCACTTACCCATCCCTTTTCTACCACTCAGTCTTCATTACTCTGGCTTCCCTTCCCTCCATAACTAGCCCAACCACAGGTGCAAATACTTTAATGTTTCACTTGCTTTTTTCCTCCCAGAATCCCTTGGCTCCTTGACAGTCCACCATTCTACCTTCCAGTTTCTCTACTCTTGTTTGTGAGCAGCTGAATGCATGAAATCAACCTGACTTCACCTACCACAAACTTTTGTTATCTATCCTTTGTTGGACCTTCACAGTTGCTGACTAATACTTCTATTCACTTATTAGTGACTATTTTATTTCCTACCATCAAAGGTTCCCAAAGCTCATGATACCACCTCCTGGAGGCACACTGGGACAATCCAGGGTGGGCAGTAGTTAGCCTTTGGTGCAACTGGGAGGCACTGAATAAAAATGAAGGAGCAGTGGAAGCATAAGGAAAGAAGAGAAGAAAAATTTGAAAAAAATTACATATTTCATCTGTTGTGTAACAGAGTTAAACTCATAATGATCACATTATTTTCAAAATAAGCACACAAAATGCAAGTTATAACCAATCAGTAGTCAAGTCCGCTAACAGTTCTTAACAAGGAAGTGTTGGCAGGCAAGCATATTGCACGTTGTTGAGAAGTCCAGCATGCATTGGCAGGAATATGTGCCTATAATGACTTGTTTATAATATGATACTATACTGTTACATGATGAAATATTGTATCGTCAAAATTTCAATGGAGGAAAAAAGCACAAATTTACAATAAATTATTAAATTTAAGATGTTATTTAAATATATATGTATACATGTGTGTGCGTGCGTGTGTATAATTACACAAATTAAAAAAAAAACATTAAAGGGTTAAAGAAAGTAAATTTCCAGGGGGGCAATGAATGATTTTTTTAAAGGGTGAAGTAGGCCAAATAAGTTTGGGAACCTCTGTTCTACATTGTCTATTCCGGACTTTTTCATTTCTCCTTTCTCCCTTAGCTCCAATCCTTATACTTATAGTAGATGACAAAACCTCCTATGTGACTTAGAAGACAAAGACCATAAGCTCCCCTTCTCCTGTCTTCACAATATATACAAAAGATGGAGGAGGAAGCTGTAGCCCAGGATTGACACTATAATATGGTAAAAACTTGTAAAAATGGTATCAGGATAACTAAAGCCCAGAAGATGGCCTATAGTTCTATCCTGAGTTCAGATCTAGTTCTTCAGCCACCTAAAGGACATCTTTACTGGGATATTTCATCAGTATCATAAACCCAACACATCCCAAATCAAGCTTCTTTTGATTCTCCCTAAATTTTTTCTGCCTTTTATTTGGACTATTTTTCCTTTGGGGACATAGTGATTCACCTCTATTTACCCTTTATGTATGTTCCTGTTATCTTCCCTAATAGAATGTAAATTCCTTTAAATTAGATATGCTTTAATTTGTTGCCTTAGAATTTTCAGCACCTAGGACAGTGCCTGGCACATAGTAGATATGTATAAGTAAGAATTTTCAAATAAATACAAGGCAACATTTTTAGGGAGAGAGGACTACAATCCTGTGGGGGCAGAGATTCAGACAAAAACTTCATGTAAATGGTACATTTTGAAGATGTCACCTGAACAGAGTTTTGAAGAAAATGAGATTCTTATTTTTAAAATTTTGTTGTTTTCCTTTCCTTTCAGAAATTATCAGACATGAGAATTTCCATAAGGGTGAAAAAGCAGAAAAAGGGATTGCCTACAAAACAATGAATCTCTGTTATGTGCTATTTGCATTTTTAAAAAAGTTAACAAATTAAACATTTATTTTCAAAGCTATGCTCTTGTCTTTGTCTTTTTCTGGATCTCCTTTTCTTCCCTTCTGTATATTTAAAATGCTATAATCATCTTTTTTGTCTTTTTTTTTTGAGGAGAGGGCATTTTCATAACCAATCTCCCCTCCACCCCATCCCACCCCTACAAAAAATCATAATTAAGAAAACAAAAAGAAAATCTGACTTGTGACATATAGATATAGTCAAGCATGGCACATTTATACTATAGCATGTGCAAAAAATGTATATGTCAATCTGCTCTGCTGGTCCCCCAGGTGGTAGATATAATCAATACTTCATCTTCGGTCCTCTGGAGAAGTGGCTGGCCATTGCATTTACCAGAGAAAGCAGGTAATTGTAAGATGCAAAGGTTTAGATGGGAGTATGTTCCAAACTTAGGGGACAGCCAGTGGTTCGGAGAGAAAAGATGGAAGAACCTGAGCAATAAACAGGAAGGAATCCAGATTGACTGAACTCTAGCATTCAGGGAGGAGAGTGATGTATAATAAGCTTGGAAAGATAGATTTTTTGTTTGTTTGTTTTTTGGCTAGGCAATAGGGTTAAGTGACTCCCCAGGGTCACACAGCTAGTAAGTGTTATGTGTCTGAGGCTGGATTTGAACTCAGGTCCTCCTGAATCCAGGGCCAGTGCTCTATCCACTGTGCCACCTAGCTGCCCCAGAAAGATGGATTGTGATGAGGTTATGAAGGGCTTTGAAAGTTAAACCAATAAACAGTTGAACACTACTAGTGATAGGGAACATACTACCTAAGAAGGTATTACCCATCCGGGTACCGGCCCAATCATTTTTCCTCATATGTTTCTTGAAAATTTAATGCCACCAACTAACCTACATCCATGACCACACATTCCAGTGTCTTGCCTTATGCTTTTAGCAGTGGTGGAGGTAGTGGAGTGGAAGTGGGGAGAAGGTTGGCGTGAAGCATCACTACGCTATGAAATGGGCTCTGTACATTAACAGCAATGACTACAGCAACAACAATATCTGGTCTCAGGTTCTGAAGAACAGCACAAAAAAGTCACAGTACTCACTTTTGCTTACTGTCATCTCTACTCACTGCAACTATTAGATACTTAATAGAGACAGAAGGAGCTGAGTTGTTCCTATCAAGACAAAACTCCTCCGCCCCAAATGCATCCATCCTTTCTAAAAGCTTTTAGAGCCACTCTGTCAGAGGCAATTTGACTGAATATCAATTGAATTTCTCTAGTGATCCACTCAGGCGTGTGAGACAAATGTACATCACAACTGGGGTGGGAAGTCCACCACATGTTGTGAAATGCCTGGCACAGGAAATCCTAGCAATGAAACAAGGGGAAAGTGGTAGAGATTGCTTGCTCAGTATTTCAGGAAATTAGAACTGAACGTAAGTACACTGGTTCAAACTCCATTTCTTTTTTAATTTCATTTTATTTTCAATAAGTAAAAAATAAATTGTCTTCTCACACTCCCAATCCAATCTTCTTCCACCCACACTGAAAAAGCAAAGAAAAACAAACCTGGCTACAAAGATCTAGTCAATCAAAAGAAATTGCTACATTGGCTAAGTCTAAAAAAAAAAAGCCTTTCTGTTCCCTGAGTTCTTTTCTTTCTGTCAGGAGGTAGGTAGCATCATTGGTCCTCTAGAGCACTGATAATACTTCCTAATTCTTTTTAACATTGTTTGCCTTCACCACATTGTTGCCATTTTACCAAGTGTTTTCCTGATTCTGTTCACTCTGCATCAGTTCATACAAGTCTTCAGAGGTTTCTTTGACACCATCCACTTCATCATTTATAACTTGTTCATTTATTTCCAGACTTATGGACACACTCTTAGATTCCCATTCTTTGCCACCTAAAAGAGCTATACATCCTCATACTTTGTTTTACTTAGGACTAATCCCCTCCTTGATCAACCCTGCCTCTAATTTCTCTTCCTCCTTTTCTTTCCTTCCTATTTCCCTATTGAATAAAATATATTTCTGTACTCAACTTTTGTGTGTGTGTGTGTTTGTGTGTGTATTCTTCCTTCCTTTAACCAGTTCTAGCTCCCCGCCTCACACCCCTCTTCTTTGTATCATGTATCTTAATTATGTGAGATTTTTTTCTAATTTTCTTTTCCCTCCATTTCCCCTGTACATTCCTCTCTGTCTCTTTCTATTCTTCTGTTAAGATCATCAAGACCAGGGGTGGGGAACCTGTGGCCTCGAGGCCACATGTAGCCTTCTAGGTCCTCGGGTGCAGCCTTTTGACTGAGTCCAAGTTTTACAGAACAGATTATTTTATTAAGAGAATTTGTTCTGTGAAGTTTGGATTCAGTCAAAGGGTTGCACTTGAGGACCTAGAAGGCCACATGTGGCCTCAAGGCCACAGGTTCCCCACCCCAGATCAATACCTAATAAAATCATTCCCAGCCCTTGTCTAATGAGACTCTCTCTATTACCCCTGATGATGATAGGGCTCAGAGGGGACACAATATCATGTTCCTCATTTGGGGGGGAGGAAGGAAAGAGAATAAGCATATAGCACCTACTATGTATCAAACACTGTGCTAAGCACTTTACAAATATTATCTCATTTGATCCTCACAACAACCTTGCAAAGTAGGTCCTGTTATTATCCCTATTTTACATTTGAGGAAACTGAGGCAAACAGGTTAAGTAACTTGACCAAGGTCACACAGCTAGTAAGTGTCTGAGGCTGGATTTCAACTCAGGTCTTCCTGACTCCAGGCCCATCATTCTATGCATTACAGAGTTGCCTAATGGCTTAAAATTTATTATTATTGTTATTATCATTATTACCATATTAGAATTTCAGCAAGTTATCCATATTTAGTCAACTAGCATCATTCATGTTTTGCTTTTATTAATGATGGCAGTATTGAATCATTAAGAGTGTAAACCACTCAACTCTTTTATTCAAATGGCCTGCTATCTGCCATATCTTCCCCTTCTTGAATACATAAAGTTGATTTTTCAAATCCAGGTGTAAGATTTACATTTAAACCTATCCAATTCATCATATGAAGTTATCATTCGTGTTCTCTTCACTTTCTTTCATCTTCTTCTTCCTCCTCCTCTTAATCTTCATTAATCAAATCAAAAAACATTACTAAATGGTTAACAATGATTAATATAAAAATTAATAATGATCAATATTTGCAAATTTCATATCTATCGTGAGCCTAACAATACTACTGGGAGGAAGATTATTTAGTCTTCATTCTTGTAGAAAGTCAAATAGCTAGTAAGTGTCTGATGTAAGATCTGAACCTGGGTCTTTCTAATTCCAAGCCCAGGGCTTCATCTGCTATGCCTTCTAGCCATCTCTTTCATTGGTTCATATGAGTTAGAATTGGGAGTGACAAGAGGTAGCATTTGGTATAGGATCATAGATTTAGATCTTAGAGGTCATCTAATCTAGCCCTCTCATATAACAGATGAGAAAATGAAGCCCTGAGAGAATGAGTTGAATGACCATCATCACTTTTTCACTTTTGGGCCTTATCCCAATGATGAAACAAGTTAAAATCTGGGTCAATTTATTTCTGTTATGTTTTGTTTGACTACACTGTTATATGTAAACAATATTTTTAATAATTATTTAATTAGGATAGACTAGGGTAGGTCTAATTAGGGTAGAATTTCCTTTAAGATATATTTGATGAAGGGGCAGCTGGGTGGCACAGTGGATAGAGCACTGGCCCTGAAGTCAGGAAGACCTGAGTTTAAATCCAGCCTCAGACCAAACACTTGACACTTACTAGCTGTGTGACCCTGGGAAAGCCACTTAACCTCAATTGCCTAAAAAAAAAAAGAAAGGAAAAAGAAAAGAAAAGAAAAAAGAAAAAAAGATAGATTTGATGAGAGGGCAGAGAAAAGAGTGTGGAAATTCTTCTGCTCCTTTCTTATGAAAAGAAATAGAACCTAAGTTTCCCATGAAAACCTTCACTTCAGTTGACTTCAATTGGCCCAGTCAATTAGAACTTCCTGTTTGGAAAAGAAAGTAGAAAAAAAATAGGCAGAAATGACTTCCTTGAGCTTAGTGCCCAGGAAAAAGCCATTATTCAGAGTCAAGGCAGCCACAGGGAAGAGTTTGCACTGAGGTTAAGATAAGAGAGGCCGAAGTAAGCCAACGTGACCTTAAAGGAAAGAGAATTCTAACCTGGAATCCCCATCCCTAAACCTAGTGCTCTTTCTACTACATCACCTTGGGAATGTGCTTTGAAAAGCTCAAAAGCTTGTTGTCAGTAGAAGGTCTCAATGCTGTACTCATGAGTTAATTTATTTGTCAAAACACTCAGGATATTAGGCCTTGAAAGACTGGATTTCACTAACTCAGGAATTTGATGGTCTTAGCCCCATGGCATTTGAAAAAACGTAACTTTCCACTAAAGAAAACTCTCACCTGCTCTTCAGAGATAGTGACTTGACCACAGTCACACAGCCAGGATGTGTCAGATGTAGGAGGTGAACTTAAGTTTTCCAGCCTTTTAGGTCAGCCCATCCCCCCCCAATAAACAAATAATTTCCCCCAGCAATAACGTGGATTATAAATTCCTTTGGCAGTGGACTGTCACTCCTTATATTCCCATTGCCAGAGGCAGTATGCTGGCCTTGAAACCAAATGGACTTGTGCTCAAACCAGGCCTCTGGCATATCCTGACTGTGTGATCCTGGGCAAGTCATTTACCCTTGAAGTGCCCTAGGCAACTCTAAAAGTGGCAGAGATACTAATCTACCTTAGGAAAGGGAACTTCCCCATGAACAATTCTCTAGATGAATGAAATTACAGGTCTAGGCTCTGTTCCTATCCCCAGAGCCTAGTACAGTGTTTCACATATCACACCTAACAAAGCTTTAGCACATTGAATTGGAAAAATAATATAACTTTTCAGGAATTTCAGTAACGATCTTTGGAATCCATTAGTTTTCATGCCCCACTTTTTGTACTCCCTGGCTGCCTCCTTTCCAAATGGGGGGGGGGAGTGTCCAACATTCCTTAATGCTATAATCATCAGATCTCTCTTTTACCCAAGATCTCTCAAAAAGTCAGTATGCTGCCCTTGAGAAAAATGATTATTTCCTTTATGTTAATAACAAGTTTTATATATGGGACCCAAAGATCTTCCTTTTGGTTGCTCATTCAAAGCCTGGTCTTTAAAGGACATCTCTGATCTTGCCCAAAAGTTCACCCCACCCAGACCATGTCACCTAGGTGGAATTCCTACTTTAACCCCGCCATTGATCTACTCTGGTAGGATTGGGTGGAGAATAGATTCTTTTTGTATTGAGTGCAGGAATGACTGGAAGATGATCACAGTTAATTATGGCAGCATAGATTTGGAAAGGCAACATGATCCATCTTCTCTGGCAGCACCTGATTCATCATATTCCAAATGATGAGTCCTTAGAGGATCCATTACTAATCAGGGCAACAGTACTTTGTGCTTCCCATTTTCCTCAGGGAATTCAGAACAACTTTTCAAACACCACAATTTATCTTCTGTTCTTCTTGAGAATCAGGAAACTCTGTACTATTGTTCTGAGCAAGGCATTACAGAGGGAAAGAGGTTTCTCTGAATGTGAAGGAAGAAGTGAAGGAGGAAGGAGACTTTCCATTGGCTGCTTTTGACCCTGCCTCTATTATCCCCAATTCTAGGCTGAAATCAAGGAGGGTTGGTCCTATACTTAGAGTATATAGCCACCTACATTCCCTATATTGGAGGGAACCATTAGGCTTTCCTTGCTCACACTTAATCTCATCCCCATTCTGACCTGCCAAAAAGATGGAAATCCCTCCTCTCTTCCTCTCTTCCTACTATAGGTATTCTTTCTTTATAATGGCATTGAATTCTAAAAGAGGCTTCTTACACAAAATGAACAATGCAAGTAGGACATGTTCACACCTTAGTGTACTAGGAAGGTATGCAATGGAAAAAATACTGGGAAATCAATCAGATAACCAGGGTTCAAGTCTCATGTCTACCATCCATTCCCCTTTGTGAATTCTCTGGATTTCATTATCCTTATCTGTAAAATAAAGGGGTTCAGTGAGGGGAGGAGGGGAAGTCCTTCTAGGACTTAGATTTTGTGATTCAAGCTTTTCAGCACATTGGCTAGCTGCCACCTAGGAGCAACAGGAAGATCTAAAGGAATGGGGAACCATACTGATATACAATTAGGACCTATTCTTACCTTAGCATAATAGGAGTGTGTGCACTGGCAAAGAATGCTGAACTTGAGGTAAAGAACACCTGAGTTCAAGCCCTGCCTCAATCACTTACTAACTGGGCAAGAAATTTAACTTCTGTCATCCTGTTTCCACCAAAAGGGATAATAACAGCGCCTGCCTTGCAGGGTTGTTTTGAGCATGGAGTGTACCCTCATCCATCTGGGGACAACTGTCGAAGAAAAACATTGTCCCTTTTGAAATGACATCTCAGGTCAACTCTGCTGGCAAAAGCCTTCAGTCAAATAATAGCATTTTTCTTGTTTAATCAAGTGTGGTTTCTCAACAGCCCAAACTAATCTCATCTCAGGCTGGCCTCTTCTCCCCATCTAGCAAGAGACTGGCTGTTTCTTGCTGGTACCAGCCTCTCCTTTCCTGGGGAGTGTAGGAATAATCCAACAGAAAATAACACTGAGAAACGTCACATATGTCATAAGTGCAGTGCCCCAGATGGGGATCCAAAAGCCTGCCTTCCTTTATACAGTAGAGAGCTTGAAGGGAGTGAGACAGACATGGTCAGACCAAGCCGGTGCCATGGTTGGGCTTTGCTTGCTTGTACTTCCTGGTTTTGAGGGAGGGCTCCATTTGGAAGAGATCAAAATGTATAAAAAGATAAACACCAATAAAATCGGGTGGCACAGTGGAGAGAGTGCCAGACTGAGAGTAAGGAAGACCTGAGTTGAAACCCTGCTTCATTCATGAACTGTGTGGCCCCGGGCAAGAAAGTTTAACTTCTGTCAGCATCAGTTTTCATAAAAGGGGATCATGACAGCCCCTGCTTTGCAGGGTTGTTTGAGCCATCAAAAGAGATAATGAATGTAAAATGCTATGCAAACCTTAAAGCATTGCATAAATGTCACATGTAAATATATGTGTGTATATATGCAAAAATATTAATTTTAAAAGACATTGGGGTATAGTTTAAAGAATAGTCATTTTGGAAGAAACTGGAACTGAGAGAGGAAATTGATTTGCCCAAAGATCACATAGTAGATTGATGACGCATTCTGGAATTTCTTTTATCTACATACAAAGCCAAAGAGTGCTTAGGGTTGTTTTAGTTTTAGTTTTCTCCCTTGAGTGAAGTAACTCTCCCTTCTTTTTGTCATAGTTGTTGAATAATTTTTAGTTACATCTGACTCTTCTTGACCCCATTTGGAGTTTTCTTGGCAAAGATACTGGAGTGGTTTGCCATTTCTTTCTCCAGCTCATTTTACAGATGAGGAAAATAAGGCAAACAAAATTAAGTGATTTTGCCCAGGGTCACACAGCTAGCAAGTGTCCGAGGTCACATTTGAACTCACATCTTCCTCACTTCAGGCCCTGTACTCTATTCACTGCACCACCTAGTTTTCCCTCATTCCTCCATTCCCCATTCTCTGTGTGGCCACAAATCTGTTCATTCATTCAACACTTAGCAAGAACCTACTAAGTGCACAATCGTGTGCTGGGTCCTGGGGAGATGTAGTGATTAAGAAGGATTCAGTCTTTGCCTCCATAAATATATGCACAGAGGCATGAGGGTATGCATGCACACAGACAGGCATGACCATGTGCAAAGACTCACACACATTGCAGAGAGGTTGCAGAATGAGCTTCCATGATTCCAGCAAAATTCAGTCCTGACCAGCCTTTCCCACCTCTTCCTCACAATCTGTACAGCTGACATCCCTCTGGCTCCCCAAGAGGCTTCCTTGCAGATTCAGTGAAATAGCCCTCAGCCACTCAGATCTGACAGCTAATTCTTCCCAAACCACCAACCCTTGGCAGGAGCACCCAGAAGACCAACCTACGTCCCCAGGCGAAGTCAGAGCAAAGAGGGTTCAACAGCAGAATTCGGAGCAATACATTAGTAATTCTGTGTTTGCAAACAGTAAGTGGCATCTCAATTGCTCTTAGACACATGAATAGGAAGAGAGTTGGTTTCAGGAAACAAACTGAATCCCCAACATAGAAATCCTAATTTATTTTCATGCTTAGAAGCTCAAATAGGATAGGCCACTGGAATGCAATTTCACTTTTCTAAGGCTTCTGCCCTGTGGATTCCAGATCATTGTCTGCCATATTTAATGCTATCCAGTCCCATTGGGTTCTATGTTTGGTGTCCTGCTGATCCTTCAAGAACCCAAGAGAGCAATGGGAAAAGGGCCCTGTAAATCCAGAAGCTCTGCCAGGGTATGATGAACTTCTGCCATCTAGCACTGGTCTGCATCGACCTTTTCTGCTCTGTTTTGGATTCTGCTGCTATAGATGGAGCTTCAGTCTCTTTCACTATCATCCATCTTGCACGTTCCAGCCTGAGTGGGTGCTGATCCAATCCTCCACTTGCCTCCTGGGCTCTTTGACAGGCTCTGTCTAGACTCCCTCTGCTTCTCAGGACCTTCAATTTCCTTGGACGCTTCCTTGATCAGGTGATGTCCCTTGGTAATGACTGTCTCTCTATAACCTCAACTCTGTCCCTAACCTATCATTCCTCAGCAAGAGGGTACACAGGAGCAAAATCTGTGCATTTTGAGTCATAGGGTATGGATTCAAATCACAGATCTGCTAATCACTATCTGAATGATCTTTAGAAGAACTCTCTGGGCCTCAGTTTCCTCACCCATTAACTGAGGGTTTTGGACCAGATGATCTTTAAGGTACCTTAAATTAAATACTACTACTACTACTGCTACTACTACTACTACTACCACCACTACTACTACTACTACTACTACTAATATAATATATTATCATAAAATATAATAATAAATAAATAATAATTAACTTAAACACTATGATACCTACTTGCCCACCTAGAACAACCCCCCCATCTATCCATGAAATTCCAGCTCAAGCCTTCCCATTCCAGAAAACAGGGCTCTCCAAATGTCTAGAGACTTCCCTGTGATCTTAGCCTCAGCCAAGTACCAGGCACACAGAGAGACAACAGATAATAGAAAGAAAAAACACAATACTCCCTGATTTCAAGAAGCTTATATTCTATCAGGGGAGCCATAATGCAGATTGAAAGGTAGTGCAGTGGATAGAGGGCTTGGGTATTCAGCAAGATAGGAGTTTGAATGCTGCTTCAGACATACAAATAGGAATGCTTCAGATAGCTTACCAGTTGTGTGACCCTGGGCAAGTCACTTAAACTCTGCACAAGTTTCATCACCTATAAAATGGGGATACTAATAGTACCTCCCTCCCTGGATTGCTGGAGGATCAAATGTGATATTTGTTAAGTTATTGTTAAATACTAAATATTATTCTTATTTTAAAATTATGCACGCATACGTAGATTTAGATAGATAGATAGATACACACATAGTATATTTGTATGCATATGTGTGTATATACATAAATATATGTGCATATATGTGTGTGTATATATGTGTTACACACACATATAAGATGTAGTGCTGGACTCAGAGTCAGGAAAGACATGTATGAATGCTGCCTCAAGCACTGAACTACCCATGTGATCGAGGGCAAGTTGTTGGACCTCTCTTCAGCCTTTGTTTCCTCATCTGTGAAATGGATATAATAATTCCACCTAATTCACAAGACTATTGGGATGATTGAGTAACTTAGTATAGATAAAGTGTCTGCAGAATACATAGGAGGCCTCTTAGAATTACTTCTTTGGTTGTCAATAGGCAAGTAGCTGTGTTGGTAACCATTTCTGCCCTACCGTTTTTTTTTTTTCCTGCAACCTGGAATTTTATAGATGTTGGGAATTTTCTCTACCAGTGTGAAGATCCATCTTTCAATCAACAAACATGTGATGTGTGTGTGTGTGTGAGGTACTATGCAGGTTACTGTGAATATAAAGCCAAAAAAATAACTAGTCCTTACTCCCAGAGGAGTGACCTGTACTCTGATCTACTTACAAACTGCTTGATTTGGGGCAAGCCTGGTAGCCAGTGTAAGCATCTATAAAATGAAGGATTGGATTAGTTTAGATCAAGATCTTACATCTGTAATCTTCTGACCATGTCCATTTACAAGGAAGGTCTGGTTGAATAAACTGATAATGACATCCTACCCTACTTAAAAGAAGTGACATTATTAGGTGAAATTGTATGCCAACTGTTCACCAGGTGTGGTATCTCCCTAAATGCTACAGGAAGTCTGTTGGATTGGCTGAGCCTTCTGAAACATGAATAAAACCACTGAGCTAGTTGGCCTATGAAACTTTTGAGTGCCTGGAAGTAGAAAGGAACGTGTCATCTAAACTCCTTGAAAGAAAGTGGAGAAGAAATTAAATATGGGAGAGAAAAGTAGATCCCTAGGCTGAAACCTTTCTCAATTTCATCCTTCCCAGCACCATTTTGGCTAGAAAAGGGCTTTGAGAGCATTAAGGAGTGCAGAAGATTTTTGGGCTTCTTTTCTTCTCATCAGTATGCAATGTCCCATGAACAGGGGATGGCAGAATCTGCATTAGGGAACCAGGACAGCGTGCACAGAGACCCAAGATTCCACAAAGGACCTCTGGATAAATGACTCCCTACCCAAGAGAAACAACTTCAAGGATCCAGGAAAAGAACTTCCAAGATTCATGAGTCATCCCTTTGTGACATTTGTTCTAGTCTCAGCTGATCCCCTTGGTTGCTCTGTGCGCAGAGAGGATGTTACAGTCTTTTGGGTGGAATGTTTAACACCAACTGTTCTTACTATAACATCTTAATAATCACCTTTTTAAAAAGCTAATTAAGTCAATTTATATCAACTGATACTCATGACAGGAAGCACACTAGTGGGGGTTCAGAGCATGTGCTATATCCATCTAAAGACATGGGCACTGATGCTCAGAGAGGTTAAAAAAAAAGTCCTGCCCCTCCCTGGTCACATAGTAAAGTGCCAGAAGTGGGAGTACAATCCATGTCTCTCTGGATTCAATGATCTTCCCAGTATACTAGACTGCCTCTATGCTTAGGAATTCAGAGATATGAGAGGTAAAATGGAAGCCTAGAATCTTAAGGATGAAAGAAATATTAATAAATTGAAAGGAATAGATCAACAAACATTTATTAAGCTCTTACTATATGCCACACATGGTAAACTTTTAACCTGGATTTTACAAAAGTCACATTTCAGCCCCCATTACCTCAGTTTCATCCTCCACAAAAGGGATTTAGTAAAAATTGTACCGTGTACCCAAAGGGTTAGTTGAAAAAAAAATAATTGGGCAAACCTTAAAAAGACAATGGGGGTGGTGGTGGAAGCAAAATGGCAGAGGGGGCAGCTAGGTGGCATAGTGGATAGAGCACCGGTCCTGGATTCAGGAGGACCTGAGTTCAAATACGGCCTCAGACACATAACACTTACTAGCTGTGTGACCTTGGGCAAGTCACTTAACCCCATTGCCTAGACAAAAAAAAAAAAGTCAGAGTAAAGGGAAAAAATCACCTGAGCTCTCACAAGTTACCCTTCAAACAACTTTAAAATAATACCTCAAAATGAATTCTGGAGAGGTGGAAACAACAAAAGGATAGTGTAAAACAATTTTCTAGCCAAAGACAACTTAGAAGGTTGACAGTGAAGTTCTGTTTCCCTGGGGTAAGAGTGAAGTTCAGTTCATACCCTGGCCATACTCTGGCAAGCCAGCAGCAGTCCTTGGGGGTGGCTGAATCAACAACAGAGGCTTCTGGAGCTCTCAGTCCACAGATGGTAAAAGGATCAGTCCGGAGGTATATGGTGATTATGAATACAGTTCTAGGCTTGTAGTCATGAAGATCTAAGTTCAAAGTTAGCTTCAGGCACTTACCCTGTGATCCTTTGCAAATCACTTAACCTCTTTTTGACTCAGTTGCTTCAACTCTAAAGTGGTGATTATAAATTGAACCTACCTTACAGGGTTTTATGAGGATCAAATAAGATATTTGTTTTTTAAAAAAGTGCTTAGCAAAGTGTTTGGCACATAGTAGGAACTACATAAATGTTTATTCTCCCTTCCCCTCACCCCAGTCCAATAGTTAAAATTTCTAGATTAAGATAATAGATCTACAGTTGGAAGTGACCTGAGAGGTCATAGAGTCTAACCCCTTATTGTATAAATGAGGTACAACCCATAGACATTAAGTTACTTGCCCAAAACTAGAGGCAGAATTTAAACTTACATCCTACGACTCCAAGTTTAAAACTGCATCCCCCTCACACACACACACACACACACACACACACACACACACACACACACTATTTGTCTCCCCCATTAGCATGAAAGCTTATTGCAAGTAAGAATTTTTTTCATTTTTTGAACTTACATTCTCATGCCAAGCACAGTGCCTGGGACAAAATAGGTGTTTAATAAATTCTTGCTGATTGAAAAAAGAGCCAATTCATCAGACGTTTAATCCAAGGAAATATTTCTACAGAATAAAGAGGTCAGGGGAAGCAGCTTGGGAGAAGGTACAGTCGCAAGAATAAGTATGGTTATTTGTGGAAATGTGATTGAATGGATGTGAGCTAGGTGGTGCAATGGATAGAGTACTGGGCCTGGAGTGAGGAAGACCAGAGCTCACATTTGACCTCAGACACTTGCCATGGGCAAGTCATCTAACCGTGTTTGCCTCAGTTTCCTCATCTGTAAAATGAGTTGGAGCAGGAAATGGCAAACTACTTCAGTATCTTTGCCAAGAAAACACCAAATGGGGTCACAAAGAGTCTGAAATGACTGAACAACAATCTGAATAGAGCAGAGGGTGTGTGCTGTGGATCAAGGGAAAACAAAGAGGTGAGAAAGCCTTAGTCTGTTTTTTTTTTATCACATTACCCCATTGGGAGGTGGCAGCAGTAGGAAAGTTAATTAATATGGTATCTTTTCCTACCCAAAGCAACAGGATTCACCATTGGCCCTCAGGATTATCTAGAAGACATGGCTAAAGAGAGCTGTGGCAGACTGGGAGTCCTGAGGGGAGAGGAAGAAGGGATGGGCAGAAAACACAGTCACCTCCTATGCCCCCATTTTCACATCTATCCAGGCAGTATAGTTCAAACAGAATCTTCAAACGGAAGGAGCTAAGAGCTACTGCTAATCAATTCCCTGAGAAAACGAGCTAGCTAAAACCAACAGAGTAGGAAAACAACAGTGATGACTCAGGGTAAACAAGGCAAAGAGATAAACAGCAGTGAGAGCAATGGCTTTGGGAAGTAAACAAGATGAGAGATGATGAGTAAAGGGCATTAAACCGAGAGGGGCCCAGTGAAATTAAATAGCACAGTAATGGGAATGAAAATGGACAATGTGGAGGATATGAGAGCTCGAAGGGGCATTGAACATCGCTGAAGGACACCCCCTGGTTTTACAGAGGACAAAATCAATGCCCAGAGAGGGCCACTGACTATCTCAGATTCACACACTGAAATAGTGTCAGAGACAAGTGGAAGTACAAATACTGATACATTGTCAAAATAGAACTAGCTCTGGAATTAGAGGGCTTAAGTTCAAATCCTTTCTTTGATACTACTTGTGTGACCCTGGGCAAGTCTCTTAACCTCACTGGGCCTCAGTTCACTCATCTGTAAAATAAGGGGTTTGGTCTAGATGACCCCTGTTGTCCTTTCTAATTCAGGATCTGTGACCTCATGATCCTCTGAATTTCCATCAGTTTCATTGTTCCTAAGGTGCTCCTGTTCCTAGTGTGGTAAAACCTAACTCTCATGTATACTTCTTCTTCATAGATTTCCTCCATTTCTTTAAAATGGAGCTCAGGGAGGGGTGTATAGGAGCCAGCTTGGACTGACTTGTGACAATCAATTGTGAAAATTCTAGTGTGAGCATTTGTACTTCAGAAATCTACAAATGATACGAAGTGGGGCTTGAATTTTTTTGTTTTGTTTTGTTGATTGTCTAGATTTTAAAAAGTGATAGAGAAAGTGTTAATGCAGATCAAAATGTGTCATGAATGCTTTTTCTTTTCTTTTTTTTTTTTTGGAGAGCCAGTTTTTAAACATTTACTGGCACATCACTGAGCTCTGTCATCATCTTCTGTCTGAATTTTTCCCAATCCCTCCAATTGCTAGTTTCCTGTTTTCCAAACTACTATTCGTTAAACTACTTTGTATATTTTAACTTAAATCAATTTTATATTTACGCTGCAGATTTCAGCCATATATATGTATGTACACACACACACACACAACACACATATATATATATGAATATATACATATTGTTGCTCAGTCATCTCAGTAGTGTATGAGTCTCTTTGACCTCATTTGAGGTTTTCTTAGCAAAGATACTGGAGTGGTTTACCACTTCATTCTTCAGCTCATTTGATAGCTGAGGAAACTGAAACAAACAAGATTAAGTGACTTGTCCAGGGTTACACAGCTAGTAAGTGTCAGAGGCCAGATCTGAATTCCAGAGGCCAGATCTGAAATCAGTAAGATGAGTCTTCCTGACTCCATGCCTACCACTCTATCCACAACGCTACCTAACTGCCCCTAATATGCATATACATACACACATATATTGCACTTGTCTCTCCTATTAGCACGAAAGCTAACTGCAAGCATTTCATTCTTTAAATTTGTATTTCTAATTTTTAAATTTTTTTTAGGCAATTGGGGTTAAGTGACTTGCCCAGGGTCACACAGCTAGTAAGTGTCAAGTATCTAGTCTGAGGCCAGATTTGAACTCATGTCCTCCTGCCTTCAGGGCCAGTGCTCTATCCACTGTGCCACCTAGCTGCCCCTAAATTTGTATTTCTAATGCCTAGCACAGACTCTGGCACTATGTAAACGTTTAATGAATTCCTTTCGGTTGATTGACAAAAGAGCCAGTCCTGGAAGCATATGAAGGTCTTTACCTTCAGGATTACCTGCTAAAAGAGCTTAAGGGCCATTCTGCCCACTTAGGGCAGCCGGGACTAGGATCAGTCAGGGAGGCCACAGGTGGGTGAGCTGAGTTGCAGGACAATAACCATAATGTTTATATTTGAAACCATATGTTTATGGTAGTAACTTTAATGATTACAATTCACCAGAAGCATAGGAACCAGGCTGATTGCGACCTTGGCAAAGAGAGGGTAAGTGTGAAGGATTCCCAATTCTAGAATGGTTGGACAGCTCCCAGTCAGGTGAGAAGGGGTTTCTCTAGGACCATAGATTTAGAGCCAAAAAAGAAAAAGAAACAAACAAATAAAAGAAACAAAAAATTAAAAAAATACTTAGAAACCATTAGGACCAACCTCTCATGCCCCCACCTCCTGCAGAAAGCCTTTCTATTAGAACCCTCTTCTTCCTAGAGTACCTGGGACAATTAGTCAAGTTAAAATGTGTTTTTAAAAGTTATGTTAAATGTATTTCAGCATAATTAATTTTCCTTGTATTCTGTTTCTACACTTCGTATTTTTATTTTGTTCCTTAAAAACGATATTCTGAGAAGGGGTCCATAAGGTTCACCAGATTGCCAAAGGGTCCATGACACATACACAAGAGTTGACAAACCTGAGGTAGACTTAGAGAAAACATCTGTTTGTTTGGTTTTTTTTTTCCTATTTTCACCTTACCTCCAGGCCTGAAACCTTAGCTGAATAGAGCCATAGCCTCCAACAGATCATTCTGGTCAACTGAACTTTTGCAAGCAGAACTTCCTGGCCAGCCATTCATTGGATTGCAGAACCATAGATTAGATATAAAAGGCACCTGTAAGCCCATCTAGTCCAGGCCCATCATTCGACAAATGGAGAAATTGAGTATTAGGAAGGCTAAGTAATTTGATCAATGTCACACAGGTGATGTGTCCAAGTTCAGATTTGAATCCAAGTTATCTCCAGAGCCACTTCCCTGATCAGACACTGAGGTTGGGCCATACATTTTCCTGAAGCTCTGAAAATGTTTCAACCAATCAACATGTATTTATTAAACTCCTACAATGGGACAGACATCGTCATTCAATCTCTTTAATATAAAACATGATATTAAGCTCTCTGGTTCCATATAGATAAGTCGAATGAAAACAGAGAAATAGGATTTTTTTAATAATGTAATGGAGATCACAATTTAATAAATATGGAAGACTGCACTCAGCATCTATTGAAAATGATGTTACCTATGCTGATGGAACAACAATCTTCCTACAATAACATCATCCAAATGCAGAAAACCGAAAAGGTTTGGAATTGTGATATAATTAGAAAATAGATAAACAAATAGAAACATCATTTATTCACTAAAACTGTGCAAATGGAAAATTCACTTAATTAATTTCTTTGTGTGATGTCTGTAGACAATCCCTTCAGGGAGGAAAGCTAAGGAGTACTTTCAGGCCCAGAACAAACCACTCAGAAGTTGGTTTCATGTACAATGAGGAGAAAAGCCAGCCTGTTGTGACCACTTCTAGGAGGAAGTGGTCTTTGAAGCACTATGATAAAGACCCTAGGATGGAGTGGTCATGTAGAATCTTGGAGGCTGGCATAGTACCAACGTGCATTAATCCAATCTCTACTGGATGGCCCCACAAATGTCCACACCTTTTAACTCTCTTGCCTCTGACAATGGAAAGTCAATTATTAAGTATTCATCATGCACCTACTGTGTACACTCTGCTAAAAATTGGAGACACAAAAAAAAAAATCAAAAGACCACCCCTGACCCCAAGAAGATCACAGTCTTATGGAGGAGACAACATGCAAATAATTTTGTACAAACAAGATATCTACAGGACATAATTAATGGAAGGAAGCCACTAGAATTAAGGGATGTTGGGAAAAGCTGTGGTAAGAGGTGAGGTTTTAGCTGTTACAAAAGTGAAGGCAAAAGTAGGTGGTGAGGTGAATACAGTGTCTGCCCTGGAGTCAAGAGGACCTGGGTTTAAATCTACTTTCAGACACTTATTAGCTGTACAACCCTGGTCAAGTCACTTTACCCAGTATTCGCAGTTGCCTTATTGGTAAAATGAGTTGGAGAAAGTCACGGAGAGGTAGACATGACTGAAAAAATGACTAAACCACAACAAAAGGATGAGAGGTTACAACATGGGGACACGTGTGGCGTTGAATTGGTGTGCCCCATAATAAAACTGTGTAGTTACCATACAGTCACATATTAAGAGCTAGAAGGGATGAGCAAGGACGTCGAATCCATCCGCCTCACTATACCAGTGAAGAAACTGGTACCCAGGGAGGTGAGGGTCAGCACAGGGGTAATAAGTGTCCGAGGTGGAATTTGAAACAAAATTCTCTCCAAAGCCACCACCCTGGTAGGACAGCAAGATTGGACCATACATTTTCCTGAACCTCTGAACATTTTTGCAATCAATCAACAAGGATTTATTAAGGTCCTACTATGGGCCAGGCACTGTGCTATCTCTTTATTTCCATCCCTTTAAAATTACACATGATATTAAACTCTCTATTCTACATAGATAAAGGGTATGAAAAAGAAGAAACAGGACCCCCCCCTCCCACAAACTCACCTAGATATGTGTCACAGATGAAATTTGAACTTCTGACTCAAAAGCTAATGTTGAATCCTGTTGAATCCTTAGGAAACTCTAAATCCCACATAATTTCAATTTCTCCTGAAATTCATTGTACAAAATCATGGGCTGGGCAGAGACCTTTGGTATCTCTTTCATGTTCTTTCAATGCCAGGTCACAGTAAGAAAGTTAGATTTAAATGTTTGGGGCCCATTTCAATGGGCCATCAAGTTTGGCTTCCATGATCATTTTAATCCCATTACAGGTTGGTTGGTGGTTGTCCTTCATAATTGAAGATTACCAAAATGATATCGCTATGGTGGAGTCAATGTACATGGGGTCCAGCTGCAGCTGATCAGACCAATATGAGCTTGGAATGCTTTACCAAAAGTCAGGCGTAAATAGTCTATATGATCATTTGTAACAGAGATGTCTCCTATCATAACATGCCTGCTGTAGATCTCATTCTACAGGCAAATGCCTTTATTATATTGTAGCTTGAAAATAATCTAAGAAACTGAGCCAGACTAAAAGTGAGGATGTCTAATAAGTTACATTGCACAGAGATATTCACATTGATAAAGTCAAATGCAAAAATGGAGGAGAGCTTAGTAATCATCAAAGGACAAACAGTCGCATATGACGCACCTTTTCCTCTGCAGAGATAGCTAAGTAATCTGATGTATTAACCATATCAGTATATTAATTCTAATTCATGGGCTGATATGTTTCTTCTCCATCTATGGTTAGGTTTTAATGTGAACCTTTGGGAGACAATGCCTTAACAAAAAGGAGACCATAGATGGAAACTTCAGACATAAGAGCAAGAGGGGAAAATCCTGGAAAACTAGTGATTAGGATATTTTCATGAAAGAGGGAAGCCCTTAGTGCCCATAAGACAACAGCACATGAACGGCCACCTCCTCTGCATCCATATATGGCCAGTTCTCTTTTTTTCTTAAATACACCCAGAAGAACAACCATTTTATAGCTCCCAGTCAGCTCTTCCTCACCTCTGTTCTAGCAGGGTAAAAATGAAACATAGAGCTTCTCTGCTGATTGTCCAAGTATCACAGTAACAGGAATGCATGCATCAATTAGAAAATTAAAATAAACTACCTGTGACTACTTCTTTGTCCATAGGAATACAGAAAAATTTAAGAATAAGCATTTGGCAGAGAGGAGGGAGAAGAGAGGTTGTTTTTAATGATTACAGAAATAATTAAATGTAACCTTGCTGGTAAACAGGGGCAGTTAGGTGGCACAGTAGATACAGCACTGAGCCTGGAGTCAGGAAAACCTGAGTTTAAATTTGGCCTCAGACACTCACCAGTTATGTGACCCTGAGAAAGTCATTCTTTCCTGTTAGCCTCAGTTTCCTCATTTGTGACATGAGCTGGGGCAAGAAATGGCAAACCACTCTAGTATCCTTGCCAAGAAAACCCCAAATAGGGTCATGAAGAGTCAAACATGAGCAAAATGATTGAACCCCAAACTTGCAGGTAAATGAAACAGGACCTACCCTGGGAAGCTCGAATTGCAAAATCGGACATCAAAATACCTGCTGGACTGCATAAAATTATCCCCTTTGCCTTTCCATCACAAGGCTTGAAATATCTAACATCATAGCTTCATTCCATTAGTTCAAATCAGTGTAATCTTAGAATACTCAGTTTTAAAAGGAGAACACTTAGATTGGATCACTTGGATATGAATGAATCTGTTATCAGCCACAATGCCACAACAAAGGTTTAGTTTGTGCAATAACTCATACACACTTTGGAGAGAAGAGAGCAGGAAATTGAGAGGATGGGACACAGACGGTTAAGCATAGAGGGAGTCAAGGAGCTAGAGAAAGTTCCAGAGGATGGGTCCTGAATGAACAAAAATTCAGCAATAGAATATGGGGATCACATAGGCGCATTAGGAAATCGGATGTTGCATATGAGCATATAATGGGGAGAAAAGTCAAAATAAGAGAAGAGGGACCCTGAAAGTAAATGTAAAAGAGGACTGAAAATGAACTATGCCCATTTCTCAAGTCTGCCAGAAGTCTGCCTTCACAACTAACTCCAAGGAAATGCATGACATATAACATAGTAAGAATGTGGAACTTTGAGTCAGGAAGATGAAGGTTTGAATTGTACTTCTGAATATTACTAGTTTTGTGTCCCTGGATAAGTCATTAACCCTCTCTTGTGTTCAGTTTTTCCATCTATAAAGATGGGTCAAGAACAGTGCCTAACTCACAGGCTTGTGAAGCTCAAATGAGATAATGCATACAGAATGTTTTCTAATTCTCAAAGCGCTAGATGGAGGTCAATCTTATTAGACTGCAATCTCCAAATGTTCTAAATATCACATTCCTTGGATTGTGGCCAGGGTGCTTGGGAGAATCTGGTTTAGGATCATAGACATACAAGTCCTCAGGGCTGGAAGGAAGACTTAGAGTCATCTAGTAGAGACTCCAGTTGAACTGTGAAATCTGTTCACTGCCACCTCCACTGTCATACTCCATGACTGTCATAAAATTATAGATTAAAACACAGAAGCAGCCTAAGAGAGCCATTCATCTTAACCACCCCATTTTATAGATAAAGAAACTGAGGGATTTGGAGATTTAGTGAATTGCATACTGCAGAGATGTCAAACATGGCTGGCTGGTCACTCACCTTTTTTGGCCAGAAACAGATTAAGATGTAATTAGGAAATATTTAATGACATGAGTAAAAATACAATAAAACACAGATAGCATTACATCTTAAAACTGTTATGCTGAGGCCCACAGGAATCTTTATGAATGGATTAGTGGCCCCCATTTTGATTTGAATGTGACTGCATTGGCATATGGTAACACAAGCTGGTAAGTGTCTGCAGCAGGATTTGAACTGATTCCCAGTTCAGTGCCCTGTTGCCTATATGACTTTGCCTCTTGGCTGTGATATTATTAATACCCGATGACTGAGTGAACACACAAGGGATATACAGCTGCTGAGTATCCCACGAGGTTTCTAAATGACTTGCAATTCATTAATCACAACAGCAGCAGCATCTATCTGAATAACCTGGTATTCATGCTCTATACTTTACGGTGCTAAATAAAGTTTAAAACTAATGATACTTGGTATGGATTGGGATTCCATAACTCCTCACCCCCTGCCACAGAAGTCCATGGCTCCTAGATACCATAACATTAATCAAATGACCAAATCATAGTATTTCAGAATTGGAAGGAAAACTGAAGGTGCTTAATCCAACACTTTCTCAAGATAGATCTCCACTACAACCCACCCAACAAATGGTTACACAGCATTCATGTGAAGACCTCCAGCAAGGAAGAACCCATAACCTTCCAGGGCAGCCCTTTCTGCATTTTTATTCCTCTAATTGTTCTGAAGCTTTCTCCTAATCATATCAAACCTAAATTCAACCTTTTCATTCAGAGAAGTGACTTGTCTAAGGTCACTTGCATAATAAGGGGCAATCAGGATTTGAACTCAGGGCCTCTGACTAAAACTCTACCATCCTTTCTGATGTACCAGTCTTCTTCCTTCTTTCCTTGCCTTTACTTACAGCTGTTTGGGACGGAGGTGACTCTTGATCAAAAAGTTTCAATTCAAATGAACCAACATTAAGTTTGTGCTATGTGCAAAGCACTATGGTGGATTCTAAGAATATTAACAAATTCAAATAAGACATGGAACCGCCTACCGTCTATTTTTCTTACTGAACTCTTTCCTCTCAAAGACGGCTCTGAATTGTTTTTTCTCCTCTCAAGTTACCAACTACACGTCTATGCTGAGATCACTAATAGAGGAAGAGAACTGAGTTTGAGGCCACTGGGAGTCTGCGAAAATCAAGAGTTGCCTTTGAGTAGTAAAAGAGACATTGGATAGGGAAGCCAAAGTCTATGAAGACAAAAATGAGGTAAAAGATAACTCAGAGGTCATAAGATCATAGATGTGGCATCAGAAGAGACCTCAGACATCAGCTAATCCAACCCTTTCCTTTTACAGAAGGAGAGCTGAGACCCAAAGTGGTTAAGTGACTTTCCTGTGGTCACATAAGTGGTAAGCAAGAGAGGTGGATCGAGTGATAATAAGCTCAAAAACTACAACTTACATAAAGCCTTTCTTTGTCCTTCCAGCTGCTGGTGCCCTCCCTCCCCAAATTATCTTCTTCATTTTTTTTAGTCTATATTTTATACATACATACATACATATAAACATCTTTAGAATAGAAAAACTATATTCATTAGAATACAAGCTCATTCCATGTAGGGACTGTCAACCTTGTCTCTGTAGCCTTATAGCACAATATCTCTCATGTAGTAGGTGGTGAATAAGTGCACCTAGAGCTAAGCACAATACTCCTGATATTTTCTGATCAGAGTGTTATAGAGCTAATGGTGGGGAACCTGCTGCCTTGAGGCCACATGTGGCCTTCTAGGTCCTTCAGTGTGGCCTTTTGACTGAGTCCAAGTTTTGTAGAACAAATCTTTTTTTTTTTTAAGGGGATTTGTTCTGTGATGTTCGGATTCAGTCAATGGTCTGCACTTGAGGACCTAGAGGATCACATGTGGCCTCGAGGCAGCAAGTTCCCCACCCCTGGCATTAGGCCTTTTAGTGAAGCCTTTGGCTGCTTTAGATCAGGGTTGACTCATATTGTACTTGCATTCCACTAAACCCCCCAGATCAATCAACCAAGTAATTAAAAACAATAATAGCAATATTCTGCAAAGAAATGATCTGATGGAATAACAAACAGCCAAACAGATGGTTGAATATTCAGTAGGACAAGCCAATAGTGCAGTCATTCAGACAGAAATGGAAACAGCAATAATTTGATAATCAATTTTGGCATTAATCAAATTTGTGCTTTCCTGATATCAAATCAACCTAATATATGAGTGAATGAAAGTATTTAATGTTATCATATTTCATTTCAATAGCACTTCTCAGTTGTTTGCAGCATTTTCCCACCTATTATAGTATTTGATTCTAATAAGCACCTTATGAGGTAGAAAAAGGAGATCCTATTAAGCTCACTTTACTGGTGAGGAAACTGAGTCACAGAAAGTTGTGATCTGCTCAAGCTATACAGACAAATACTGGTAGAATCTAGAACAGAATCCACCCCCACTGCCTGAGTTTGACCCTTGGTTCTTTCCACTTCAAAAGGCAGAATGTCATCTCATACCATCCAACCACTCTGGTGAAGTAGATATTTTAAGGATGAAGGACAGTTATTACTATGAAGAAACTCTCTGATACTGCTCTGAACACAGTGTTTCCACTTTCACAGGCTGATCAGCTGTGGCCTTTCTGTTGTCATGGTACATTTGAAACCCCTAAAGTTTCACTTGTTGGGATGATTGCTTTTGTAAATTATACCATAGTTAATTAGCTTACTATGCATTTCCATCCCTCCTATTACTTTATTTTTCTGATTGAAGGACTTTAGGTAGGCGAATGCAGGAGATCAATGAAGAGATCGAACATTTTCACCTTTACTAGTGATCCAGAATACTGACGATGAGGTATATTTCCTGCCTCTTGGCAGGGAGTAGATATACCAGAAGTGCAGAACAACATGTATATTTTTTCAGACATCATCAATGTATGACTTTGTTTTACTTGACTATATCTATTTGTTACAAAGAAGGGCTTTTATTTACCTACTTTTGGGGTTTAGGAGGGAGCTATAGGGGAATTGATAGAAGTAATAATACTAAAACAGAAAAAAAGGAAAATAGCATGAATGCACATTTAAAAATACATAGAAAAGAACAGAAGGAAGTTCAGAAGGAGACACCAAGTAGGACATTGATAAATCAACCATCTTAAACTGAACAATACTCTAAAACTAAGTTGTACATAATGAGGATTTATTATTTCATATATGACCTTTTTTTCTCTTCTTTGTAGCATGAGATACTCATGTTTATGAATGTTTTACCTGTTCATAATAATAATGAAAAATACATATTTTTAAAAATTCTGTTTGAATAGTATATAGTATTAGAGTCCTAGAGCTGGAAGGAACTTTAGGTGCCATATGGTTTGCCCTCAAGTGTTCCGTCTCTAAGTGCTTCTGATGTAGCATAGTTTACAAGGGCAGATGTGGCAATCACAAATACAAAATCTATCCAGTTGATTGAATAAGGACCATGCATCACAGCAGGACTGGCATACCCTTGGAAAAATTAGGAAGTTAAAAAATCTGTTCTTTATTCAATCACCTATTCAAGCATTGATTTCCTTTCTTTCATTCTCCCCTGTCTCCCGTCATATACAAGGATTTGAGAAGCAGCATGGCTTCATGAATAAACCTTAGAATCATGAAAACCCAGGATGAAACCTTGTCTTTGACACATATTGGCTGTGTGACCCTGGGGAAGTCACCTAACCTCTTAGTGTCCCAGGCAGTTCTCTAAGATTATGAGTTGCAAAGAAGAAGTGAATCTGAATTGGTAGGAGTTTTCACTGGGAGATCCATCCACTAGTGAAATTATGGCTAATAATAATATCCACCATCATTAGGGTTGTTATCACCACCTTTATCATCAACAACATTGATGAGAACAATGATGATGATGATGATGATGATGATGATGATGATGATGATGATGATGATGGATGATACCATCATTGGCTATGTGCAAAGCACTATGGCTATTCTTCCTCATATTTATTTAATAAATCTCCCCTGTTCCAACTCTTCTCTCCTAGATACGTAGCTCACTCTCTGGTCTGGATGATAGCCTTATAGAGAAAAATGAATTAAAAAGCCTGCTATGATGAAGGGACCCATTGTCAATTTAGTCTTGGGCTTAAATCCCACTTTGGATACTTATTAGTTGTATGACTCTGGGTAATGCAATGAACTTCTCTGAGTTCCTGAGCTATTATAATGAAAGAAATAATAACATCATAATAAACTTCATAGGATTGTTAGGAGGAAGTATATATATATATACACACATATACACACATACATACATATATACATGTATACACATATGTATACACATATATAAACATACATATGAAAGAAAATGGCAAAAGAGGGAAAAAACAAGGAGAATAAAGGGAGTGAAATAATGAAGAGAAGGAAGGGACAAGAGAGACAATTATGGAAAAAATGCAGTGATATTCCCAAAAAGGAATGGGAAAAGTACTGCATATTGGGCTTAGTAATTTATATGACTGTCCGAACTTGAGATCTTCCTCAATTCCCATTCAGATCATTGGTTCTATAGAAGAAGAAGAGAAAAGTGGGTCTGAAAGCAAGTGAGGGCACACCTCAGGTGCAGTTCCACATCTGGTATTCTCGATCATCTAGGACAAGAGGATTCTGATAAACAATTATTTTAATGAAAAGGTATCAAATAAACCTTAGGTAGAAGTAATCCCTAAGGAAGGATTTTTTTTTTTAGAAAAATGAGTGAACATGAGAAGGAGATTAAAAGCACTCAGCAAAAATGTTCCCTGTGGTCTCAGGATCTTTTCTGGCCCAAGTTCTAAAAGGCTGTTTTTTTTTTTAAATATACTCCTAGCCCAATGTGTCCAAAGCGAAGTCCCAGATCACTCCATCTGTAGACAAATTTAACTCAAAGTGGCCCAAGTTCGTTCTGCAGTATCTTAACTCACAGCACTCTGGCTTGGTGTTCTCAAAGTATTGGGGTAACCAACTCAACCTTTTCCAGTTCCACTAGTGTCTGGGTCCACAACAAGGTCAAAGTGGCAATATGGTTTGGCTGTCTTGTTATTTTTATTATAACTTGTGTCCCTGACTCAGCTGAATTGGTCTGAATTTTTGTTGTCCACTGAATAAATGGAATGGAAACAGGAATGGATACAGGAGAGTTGGCAGGAAAACCCCTGTGATCTTACACAGAAGGGCACTTTTAGGGGCAGCATTGGGAACATGCCCCTTTGGCTTAAGGTTGAGACAATTGGTCCTGTTGAAGTCTGCCCTCCTGAGTTCCTGGAACTTCTTTTGCCCATGTTAAGACTATCTGACTGAATGGAGGATGCCATTTTAAAGACAAATTATTCAAGAGCAGAGGTGTTTAGAGCGCTCAGGGAGGAGTAGCACCTGTAGTGTGAGGGCTGCTGAGCCGTTTTCAGGGCTGATCATCCACCTTTGAGGTGCACTTTCACCCAACTCTTGCCTTGGGCTCCAAGAAGCTGTAGCATATACAGAAGCCACACCCGCATAAGCTACCTCAGCAGATGGGCTAAACCAGGTTGAGGGTAACTGAAGTTCTCAAACCCATCTGTGCGTTAAGGGAATGTCTGTTCCAAGCATGTGAAGACTTCCTCTGGCAAAATAGGTAGATGAGAACAATTTGTTCCAGCGGCCATTAAGGCAGCTAAAGCAGGCACTACAGAGCAATTAGAGCTTGGTTAGACATTGAAGATGCCAAGGTCATCCACTGCATTCTGGGTCATCACCAGTCATCCTGACTTTTCTTTTGTCATTGGACTTTGATGACTCTAGAAGAGAGAGGCTGAGGGCTTTGTACAACTCGGCCTCATTTAAATCCAATTCATGAGCAAGTCAAAACATCACCCCGTGATGTCATTGATTCTTTTTGAAACAAAGGACAAACAACAAGTCAAGATAATGAGAAGGCATTCCCATTACTTCAAGGCTTCACAGGCCGGGGCAAAAAAAAAAAAATTCAAGCAACTCTTACTGAGCATAAGAGCAGAACTCGTTTTCTATTTACAGGCCAACATATGCCACATACATTTTCTGAATGTGTGCCTTCTGTTTTTGTAATGGCCTTGCCTTAATGATTTCATGGCCCATAGCAATTGGTCAGACAAAAGCTGGGGACTCTCATTAGACTTGCCCTCTAATTGAGGTAGTAGTGGTTATTTATGAGGCAGGGGATTTAAAAATGAGGGAGTGGGAGGGCTCAATGGAATCAAACATGGTGGCAGGAAGATAAAAAAAAAACTGCATATCAGGAGATCAAAAGCTGCCAGTGATGAAGTGCTCTGAGATCTGAGAAGAGGAAAACAGAGGTGGTGAGGAAGGAGGATAGACAGGAGAACAGCAGGGACAGTATGATCATCCAGCAGTCAGAGATGGACTCATTCAAATATGAACTCCATGAAAGCAGGAGTTATGTTTTTATCTCTCTCCTCCCTCCCCAGCTCCCTATCTCGTTCTTGGTATAGTGCCTGGCGCATACATAATAACTAATTAGTGTCTTCTTCTTCTTCTTCTTCTTCTTCTTCTTCTTCTTCTTCTTCTTCTTCTTCTTCTCTTCTTCTTCTTCTTCTTCTTCTTCTTTTTCTTCTTCTTCTTCTTTTTCTTCTTCTTCTTCTTCTTCTTCTCCTTCTTCTTCTCCTTCTTCTTCTTCTTTTCCTTCTTTCATATGATTTAAGGTTTACAGAGCTCTTTACATATGTGATCTCATTTAATCTTCATAATAACTTTCAGAGGCATATTTTATTATTGTTGACATTTTACAGATGATGAAATTGAGAACCAGAGAGTAACTTGCCCATGATCACAAAGCTAGCAAGTGTCTGAGGCAAGATCCAAGTTTAGCCCTCTCACCAGGGGTGATTGATTGACTGATATAACAGAAAGAACACTGGCTTTGGAGTCAAAAGACCTGCCAATTCTACTATTTTATCAACATTATTACCTTGGGCATATCACAACTTCACTAGGCATTGGTTTTTCACCTGTAGTCAGTCAGTCATGCAGTCAGTCAACCATCATGTATTCTGTGCTAACAATGTTCCAGGAATTAGGAATATGAAGAAAAGCAAAAGCAGTTCCTGCCCTCAAGGAGCTCTCATTCTAATGAAAGAGAAAAACATGAGAATAATTCTATACCACCAAAGTATATACGTGTTAATGGAAAGCAAAATCAAAGGGAAGGCAATAATAGACAATGGGGTTGTAGGGGGAGGACAAGGAAAGGCCTGCTACAGAAAGAGCGATTAGAATTGAGGCTTGAGGGGCAGCTAGGTGGCACAGTGGATAGAGCACGGGCCCTGAAGTCAGGAGGACCTGAGTTCAAATCCAGCCTCAGAACCAAACACTTGACACTTACTAGCTGTGTGACCCTGGGCAAGTCACTTAACCCCAATTGCCTAAAAGCAAAAACAAAAACAAAAACAAAAATAAGAATTGAGGCTTGAAAGAAGCCAGGGAAGCCAGGAGTTAGAGATGAAGAGGTAGACAGAAAAGCCCATCCTAGGCATGAATCAGAAAGTGAAGAGGCACACAACTGATAAATGAGGACAATGGAGAAAGTGGCCTCTTAGGGCTTTTCCTGCTTAATGTCTATGAACTCAGTATCCATTGCTTACAGAATTGAGGCAAGAAGCTCTAGATGGGCTTAAGAGACTCCCAGGAAAGAAACTCTCAGAGGCAGGTAGTCCAGCATCCTAAATGTCCTTCTAACCATCTTAACAGGATGAAAGCTCCTTCAAGGCAAGCATTGCTTCATTTTTGTCTTTTTCCATGCCTCTATATCCAGTACAGCATCTAGATCATAGCAGGTACTTGATAAACGATTGCTGACTCAACTTGAATTTAATCATCTCCACAGATACTCATCCGTCAGTTACCATCTGCAGTGTCGCTTCTAACCAAGTAACACAGAAGTAGGGTCCTATCTCCATCTTTTTTTAGGGTATGAAGGCATTTGGTATAGATGTCCTGCACACTCCCTGCACCACCAAAAAGCAAACACTGTGATTTTAGGACACTGCATTTCCAAGAAGCACATTAATTCCAAAGTAGATCCCCTGAGGCTCTCCATTAATCTCTCCCATTTGTTATCTTAACTCTGTGAGTCACTGACTTCTTATAACAAAGGGGAAGAGAAATGCAAAAAATGGCCCAACAAAATGGAATCCTTTCTACCACCCCCCATACTATTCCAAGACCTGATTTCTTAGCATAATGGGTAGTAGGCTCTCTGTTCTAATAATCCACCTTTTTGGTGAAGACTTGAACTCAACCAAATGTACTCTTAATCCAGAAAAGACTGAATAGTATGGGGGTAGCAGATCTTAATGAAACACTTTCCACAACTAATCTTTTAAATTCTTCTGGAAATCAGGATGATGATGATGATGATGATGATGATGATGATGATGATGAAGATGATGATGGTGATGATGATAGTTGGAATTTTATATAGCAATTTACAGTTTATAAGCATTTGCTTAGGGTCACACACAAGCAATTGTTTGAGGCTGGATTAGAATTTAGGTCTTCCTGACTTCAGGTCCAGCACTGTATCTACTGTGCCATCTGGCTCCCTCTAGGTTACAGCCTGTTTTTACTCCTGCCATTAATCAGGTGTGTCCTTTGGGATAAGCCATTTCCCTTCTCTATGCCTCAGTTTCTTAATCCGTAAAATGAAGCAGTTGAATAAGATGGCCATTGTGTTTTCTTCCAGCTCTAGGCTTGTGGTTCTAAGTTAAAGAGAAGCAGATTTCATCATAAGGAAAATGCTTCTTAATAATTAAAGCTATTCAAAAATAGAATTGGTTGCCTTCAAAAGTGGTGAGTTTTGTTGTCTTCAAGCTTAGACAGATGACCAGTTGTTGGAAATATTATAGAAGGAACTCTCATTTGGCTAAGGATTGGGCTCATTGACTTCAAAAGTGCCATCCAATTTTTAGACACACTAATTTCTTGAATTATGTATGTATAAGGAGAAGACAGTCAAGGAGTGGGACATGGGGGAGTTTATTACAAGAATAATCATTTATTTGACTATCCATTTTAACTTATTCCTCTTCTTTGTGGAGGTGCAGAATTATGCAATACCCCTTTCCTTTTCATCCTTTCCAATCTTACCTTCCTTTATATATCTCTTCTCCCCTCCCCACCCCACACACTTCTTCTTTTATCCTAGTAAATGATAGGTGGATTTGCAAAGGAGCTAATGGTTAGAGCTAAAGCAGTATTGTTAGAGTGGAGAAGGATGAAGGGATGGCCATGTCGGTTGCCCTGTTCCATTCAGAAATCCCTGGATTTGATTTAATGACTGCTGAACAAGCACTGTGTGCCCTTATCCTTTTTGCTTTTTTTTTCTTCCAATTTCTTAGTTAATCAGAGTGACAGGTGGTGTGGTGACAATGGCAAAATGCCAAAGTCATGAGGCTTATGGAAATGTTTAATAAAGGCTGCATTCAATAACTTCCTTGGGAATTTCAATTTTTACTTCTCTGGATAGATCTTTTCCCCAAGTCCATTCCAATAGCAGGTCCCAGGTTCTTTAGTCAGAACCATGGACAGCACAATTGACAGGAAAAGGAGAAATTGAGCAGGCAGCTCTTCAGAACTGAACATGTTTCTGCCAGGAGATTAGCCTGGGGCAGGCAAAGCCTTTCATTAACAGACTCTGAGAAAGGGCATTGGCTAAAATGTTATACAAAGGCAAACAATGGCTGGCTTCCTCTATATCACTTAACCATATTTTCCTTTCTCTGAGATGAGGGTTCATTTGAGCACATACTACCAAACTACCCCGTGAAGCAGTTGCTATACCAAATAAGAACCAGACTCTTTCCAGGAGTACCATCATATTGGATCATGGTAGAGTTACCTGCCAGGAGAACTGGATAGGACACTGAGGTGGGGGAGGGACAGCACAAACACAAAAGCTAAGAGTCTGGGCATCAATGAATAAAAGGCCAGGTGACCTATCAATTAAGACCATTACATCCTGGAGGGAGGGACGAAATGATGTCAAAATCTATGACAATTATCAATGATTTTGAGGTCTATAGATATTGAGGTGCAGGGCAGGAATGGCAGGAAAGAGTCAGGACATGGCATCAGCAACAATTGAAGCTATGTCTGTAGATTAAGAGTGGAGGACTTATTTATCCAAGGATGGCAATGGAAAGAATACTAGTTATGAAATTAGAGTACTTAGATTCAAATTTGGCCTCTGCCATTTACTACTTATGGCAAGTCACCTCTCTTGGCCTCTTCTGTCTTCTGTAAAATTGATACGGTTGGACAGATATCCTGTGAAGTCCTCTCCAGTTCTATATCTACAATCCTATGGCCATTGAACCATGGGATAGAGTGCGGGTATGGAAAGTCATGTTTAAAACAACAGCACTTAATGAAACAATTCAATTCATAGGATCTTAAATTGACAGTGCCAAAGCTGGAAGGGAACTCAGAAGTCATGTCTCTATCATCTTGATTTATAAATGAGGAAACTGAGGCCCAGAGAGATTAAGAAGCTTGCCCAATGACATATAATGGAGTGGCAAAGCAGAATCAAAGTTCAGCATTAATTCTTCTGTATTTCAATGAATCTATGATTCAATGAAAAATTGTGCTTTGAGATCAAAATTTCAAATTAGCAATAACACCTAGACTTTTACTGTACAGGATGCTAAACTCTGTTTTTTCCCCTTCTTGGACCTGTACTTTCTCGATCAGATGGAAACTCCCCCAGACCCATGAAAACTTAGCCTTATTTTGTCCCATGCTCTCAGGAGGAGAAGCAATGGGTGATAAGGAACCTCTTTGGACAATTTCCTCCTCATTATTCATTCCATCGAGAGTGATGCTTAAAAGGGAATTCCTTGTAACAAGAAAGAAAATGTTGGCTTAGGCCTTTGAGATTTCCAAAGTGTCTGATTCCCAATTCCAATGTGGCCTTCCTTGACAAGATATAGCATTGGCCCCATTTATAAACACTCATCATTTAAGATGCCCCGCCATCCTTTAAATTACATGCTCATGTTGTCTTCTCTTATAATATATAAACCCCTCACGCCTATTTTCATTTCTTTTTCCTTTATATCTTCAGTACCTAGAATAGCGCCTGGCAAAGAGCAAACACTTGATATGATACTTTGATGAAGTTAGCTGAAGAGGCACAGAGGATTAGGGAAAGGATTTAGAGTCAAGACCTGGGTTGGAATCCCAACCCAGATGCTGTCTATGTGATTTTACCTGTGGGTGATATGTGAATCTCAACACAGACATTTAGTCTTTGTATCACCATTGGGCAAAGCATTTAACCTCATTGGGACCCACTGTCTCCATATATGAAATATAGAGTAAGGGATGGCCTCAGAGACTTGTAAGGTCCCTTTAAGGTGCAAATCTATACTCCTAATAAATGCTTATTGATTGATTTCTCAGCCATAAGAAGGGACAGGCTCTGATTAGGTTGCAGTACCCTAGTCAAACCGCACTTCAAACTCTACCATGTTCCAGCTGTCCATCTTAGCACAGCACCTAGCATTTTCTACCACAGGCAGTTTATTTACTGCTTTGTTCCAGGGTCTTAGAAGTCTTCAAACTCATTGAGTTGAGAAAGCAGATGCCTTTTTGCCTGTCCAATTTATGCACAACAGGCAGATGGAGACAGGCAAGCTTTCTCACTAAAGGAGTCAGGCCATTTAGTAGGTTTCCTTGTCTTTTTCATAAAAATAAATAAATCAAGGAGGGAAGCAGAATAATATATGTATTATCTTTTGATCTAAAGGCCCAGTAAAAGCACAAATTGACTTTTTTGTTTTGATTATATTCTCTGGCTGTCCTTGCTCTTCACAGAGGGCTCATTTTCCCCTTCTAAAAACCATTTCAGCAAAAGGTTACTTTTAAAAATTATTATTTCAGGGGCAGCTAGCTGGTGCAGTAGATAGAGTACCACCCCTGGAGTCAGGAGAACCTGAGTTCAAATCCAGCCTCAGACCAAACACTTGACACTTACTAGCTGTGTGACCTTGGGAAAGTCATTTAACCCCAATTGCCTAAAAAAAAATTATCGTTTCATTCTTTATCATCACCCCTGTTAGAGTTAGGGCAGGGTTGTGAAGCCCCCAGAGATGTTTCCTGAAGATTCAGAAGCAGGTTCCTATAACATTCTTGTCATTATTCAGATCCATTCTTCTCCATTTAGACCATTCAATGAAGGTTTCCTGAAAGCCTGCCGCCAACCCAGATAGACCTTGGAATCTTTCAGAAAAAAAAATGAGGAAGAATCAAAACAACAACCACCCAAAACATCCACTGAGTTAATTTAAAATTGCACACTATATTATATATACTATGCTGTACTATACTATATATATATTATATGTTATATAGCTACTAGACTAGTTTGCCATTTCCTTCTGTAGATGAGGAAACTGAGGAAGACAAGATTAAGTGACTTGCTCAGGGTCATACAGCTAGTGTATGAAGTTGATTTGATAAGATCACAGATTCAGAGCTGGAAAGGAACTTAGCTGCCATTAAGTCTACCTTCTGTTCATTCTACAAGTAAGGAAATTGAGGTCCAAACAAGTTATGGAATTTTCCTGGGGTCATAGACACATCTGACTCCCCCTGTAACCATACATAGGGATTCTATTTACTCAAAATCAGCAGTAGTCCCATGTGTTCACTAGGTGGGCCTGTGTCTGGACCTGGAGCCCCTGGCTGTCTCTTTGGTTTGTTCGTTTGTTTCTTGGAGCATAGGTGATGAAATGGTAGTCCTGAGCATACTATTTTCAGCCTGAGACAAAGTCCTCAGTTTGAGAGGTCAGAAACAAGTCAGTTTCTTGGCTGATGCCAGTTTCACTTTAAGTGGTGCTCTCTGGGGATCCTGAAGTGCTTCTTGAAGGATAAGATGCTCATCAACATAAGGATAATGCCAACTCTGGACTGCTTGGACAGAAGATACGGACACTGATGTAGCAATTTTAGCCAAGGTACTGAAATGCCAATACATCAGTCTCACTAGATGTCTCATGTTTTAATATTCTAAACATCAACTTCCTAGGACAAAGGAAGGAAAAAAGGAAATAAAAAAGAATGAGTGGAAGTCAAATCTCATCTTAAACTCTCCTTAGAATGGAGCTTCTCCTGGATCAGTCAGGTGACTGCTTCGTTATCTTACAGAGAAAAGGCCTTTATTTCTGAGCCACATGGTCCACTAGAAGATTCTTGAAGAAAAGGGAGGCTAACCTCATACCCCCATCACATTTAAATTAGTCTTAGTTCTTGTATCCTTAATGATCTTTAATTAATGGTCTCAATGATCCTTAATGGACTTTATTTTTTCTCCTTTGTCTCTTTAGCCTTGGATTTGGCTGCTGGAGGGAGATGAGAGTAAAGGAAATTTTCTTTCTTTTTAATTATTGGTTTACCTCCTCTGATTTTTTCCTAGTTTTATGATAACATTAATCCTCTCCAGGTTGTTGCTGAGTTGTTTCAGTCACATCTGACTCTTCATCACTCTATTTGGGGTTTTCTTGGCAAAGATACTAGAGTAGTTTGCCATTTCCTTCTCCAACTCAGTTTTTTAGTTGAGGAAACTGAAGAAGACAGGATTAAGTGACTTGCCCAGGGTCACAAAGCTGGCATCAGAGGGGAGATTTGAACTCAGGAAGATGAGACTTCCTGACTCCAGGCTCAACACTCTATCCACCATGCTACCTAGCTGGAGTATTCTCTATACACTCTCCTTTCCAACTCTTTTTTTTTTAATTTTTAGGCAATTGGGGTTAAGTGACTTGCCCAGGGTCACACAGCTAGTAAGCGTCAAGTGTTTTGGTCTGAGGCTGGATTTGAACTCAGGTACTCCTGACTTCAGGGCCAGTGCTCTATCCACTGTGCCACCTAGCTGCCCCTTCTCCTTTCCAACTCTATTGGCCTACATCTTATTTCTCGCATACAATGTTCCTTATCTTGGCATCAGCTATCCCACGTGCCTGTAATGCATTCCCAAATCATCTCTTACCCTTGGGATTTCTGGTTACTTTCAAGACTCCACTCAAATGCTATTTCATACATAAAATCTTTTCTTACACTCCTCCTCAGGTCAGAGTGCCTTTCTTCCCATAACTACTTCACATTAATTTTATATATGTTATGTTCAGTGTAGATGTGCATAAAGAATTAGAATGTGAGCTCCCTGAGGGAAGTGATCATTTAATATTTGTCTTTGTATCTTTATCACCTAGCACTGTGCCTAAAGAACAGTAAGCCTTCAAATCCAGCCTCAGACACTTGACACTTACTAGCTGTGTGACCTTGGGCAAGTGACTTAACCCCAGATGCCTCACCAAAAAGAAAAAAAAAACACCAGGCCCTTAAGGAATCCTTGATTAATTGGTTGACTGACAAGATAATTCTTTGGACTCACTCAATTCACCTAACCAGTAACTCACACTCAGTCATTGCCTTATCTGATGGAAGCCATGTCTGAACTGGAAACCTTCTCTCTCTTGTCTCTTGATGTTGTTTAAATTCCTGTGTGTTCCACAATGATTTATTTGGAGACTTCAGAAAAAAACAATCCTCACCTACAACATAAATGCCTAATTAAGAGACTCCCTTCTTCCACTGACATTTTTCAGATTTACCTAAAAAAAAACATCATTGGTATTAATAATTCTTATCCAAGAAGGTAATTCTCATTTGCAGAAAAGTGAGATGCCATGAAAAGAACATTTCCCTGGGAGTCCAAAGACCAAAAGCCAGTTGTAAAATCTTGGTCCAGCTAATTCCCCTTTCTGGGCCAGAGTTTCGCATTTGCAAAATTGTTGTGGGGAGGGGGAGTAGTCAAGATGACCTCAAAACTTCTTTGGCCTTGATTTCAGGGTTCTTCCATGCTTTTTCTAAATAACAATGCAAAGAGCAGTCAGCAAAATCCTGAATGTCAGGACTCAGGGGTTAATTAAACTCAACAACACAAAAATTAAACATCAAAAACACACACACACACATTTACACATGTTTCACTGCTAAATGTTTACAAACATTTAGCTAAGCCCACCTTTTAATAAAAAATGAATCCTATCTACTGTAATTAGACAATTTAGCTGTGAAGGAAGTAAAAATTCTCAGACAAATTAGAATGACTAATAAAAAGCACAGAGGAACACTGGTCCAGGCTGCTCAAGGAAGAGACAGGAAGGAATTAAAAATGGTTCCCCCTCAGTTCTGCAATGCCTGTTAGCAATTACAGCCACCCCACACATTTTGTTATCGGTCTATGATTAACGAAGCCTTTCGCTGGTAATGGGCACTGCATTCAGGGTGGAAGGATGATATTTTATGGACTGCCAGAGGCTTTTAATATCTTTACAACACATTAAAAGATAGTCAGTCTTTTCAACATTTTCACCTTGTTTAGCATAAATGGCTGCATTTGAAATTCACTGATTTATATAGTCCATGAGAGAAGTCATTAAGAACCTTCATTCTTGACCCCCTCTCTCCCCTCCAAACATATACCCAAAACTTACTTATTAATTGCCCTAGTCTATTTATGGTTCATTGTCTTTGAGCAATTTTGAATCTTTTCACCTGCCATGAAAGCACAACTTTAGGAGAAAGAACTATGTATGTTACATAAAGACAAAAGCAATTGGCTTCCATGAACTAAATGTGTTCTTTCTTCTTTGTTTGTTTTGTTTTTTATTCAGCACAGTGATTATATAATTTGTAGAGTCACCTCGATTAAGGACCTCCAGGAACATGATAGAATCTTTTATAAAAGTTCATTGTGAAATGGTTCTACCCCTCAAAGGAAGTGATCAAACAAGCTTTTTGCAAGGAATATAAAGGAATTCATGAATTATAATCTTAATTTTGAGACAATATGGCATGTGACAGTCAATCAATTAAATAATCAATTAATAAACATTTATTTAACACCTACTATGTCAGGCACTGCAAGATACTTAAACTTTCCAGGCTTTTATTTCCTCACCTGTAAAATGATTTTTTTGGACTTGGAGGTTCCTTGCAACTAAAAAATTCCAACAATAAGAGGATCCTAACCTTAACTCTTTAAAATATCTGGATTTTTGAATTCACACTTGTAAATTTCTATGTTTTCCACTCTATCATTGTTTAGATTAACAGTAATCTTTTCCTCACATACAACATAAGTAAGGTACTCTGCCAGTGGCTTCTACGAATGAGTGAAAATATCTATGACTTTATATACTTTTTATTGATTTCACTTATATGTCATTTCACTATAGGAAATGAGTCTAAAGCTATGCTTTCATGTGCTGAGATGTATAATGAAGACATCAACTTTTACTGAAGCTAACAAGAGATGAATTTGAATGTTGCTTCCTTCAAAAAGCCTTCTCTGATGCCCTATTTGTTTTGAGTTTTTTTTTCCCCTGAAATCTCTTCATATTTATTTGTATGGATTTTGTATAAGGGCAGCTATGTGTCTCAATCCATAGAGCAGTAAGTCTGGAGGGAGGAAGAATCGTCTTCCTGAATTCAAATGTGGCCTTACACACTGTTTGACCCTGGGCAACTAATGTAACCCTGTTTTGCCTCAGTTTCTTCATCTGTAAAATGAGCTGGAGAAGGAAATGATCAACCACTTCAGTATCACTGCCAAGAAAACCTCAAATGGGGTCATGAAGAGTCAGACTACTGAAAATAACTGAACAACAACAAACCTCTTAATCTGCTGGAAAAGGTTAGAGACAGGACAATTGTTAAAACCCGTACGTCATCAGAAGTGAACAGAGCATGTGGCCCACTGGAAGGGACCAGAAGGGTAAATGTATTTCTATTTCATTCATTCATTCATTCATTCACTGATTTATTTGTTTATTTATTTTTGAGGCAATTGGGGTTAAGGGACTTGCCCATGGTTACAGAGCTAGTAAGTGTCAAGTGTCTGGTGTGAGAGCAGATTTGAACTCAGGTCCTCCTGACTCCAGGGGTGATGCTGTATCCACTGCACCGTCTAGCTGCCCTATATTTCTATTTTCTTAACTTTGAATAAGAAGAATCACAATCTTGTAAAACGGATGCTCGTCATGAAGCCAGAAAGATCTGGATTCAAATCCTACCTCCAATGCATCCTATGTGGCTATGTGACCCAGAAAATGTCCCTGAACCTCTCAGGGCTCTAGGCTATTACACAGGATTATAAGCTGCAGTTAAAGGGTCAAACTACATTGGTAAAAGTAGTTTCCTCATCGTAGTTTTCCCTAAATATCTCTAAATCTGTTCTCAAAATATGCTGTGCTGTCACACCTTGCCCCAGGTTTCCCATGCATACATATGTGTACACCCTGCAACATACTATAGTAGAAGACAAGAGAAATGAATTTTTGATTAGGAATCAAATGGACCTGAATTCTAATCCTGAATCTATTATTTGATTTAATTTATTTTGATTTTTTTGAGATTGAGTCTCCCTATCTTGCCTAGGCTAGAATTGTAGCAGCCATACATAGGCTGAACTTGCTAATGATTGGCATAGAAGGATTAACCTGCCAGTTATCTCCTCTTTCAGTAGCTGGGTGTCTCAACACTCCTTCCCAGGGCTCACTGGATTGGTATAGGACTTAATTCGTACACCTAATCAGCTTTAGGAAAGAAGAAAGCAAGCAAGGATTTATATAGTGCCTATTATATGCCAGGCACTGTGCTAAGCACTTTAGAAATATTATCTTATTTGATCCCCACAACAGCCCTGAGAGGCAGGTGCTATTATTATCCCATTTTATAGTTGAGGGAACTGAAGCAGGCAGAGATTGAGTGACTTCCCTAGGCTCATATAGCTAAGCATCTGAGGACAGAATTGAGCTCAGGTCTTCCTGACTCTACCTCATGGCTCTAGAGACCATCAATCTGCCTTTAACCTAAATGAATCTCCCAACCTCAAACAATCCACAAACTCAGCCTTCCTAAAGCAGAGAATATAACTGTGTGCCACTTCCCCAGCTTCTTATTTATTTTCTATGTTCTGTATGACCTTGGGTAAGTAACTTTGCTTCTTTTGTTCTCAGTTTATTCATCTGTAAAATGAAGCCTTTGGACTGTCTCACTTCTGAGGTCCTTTCTAGTTCAGAAATAAGTGGCAGTATATTGTAGTGGAGATAGTACTGGAAAACATCATGAAAATCTGGATTCAAATCCCATTTCAGACATTTAGTAGCTGTGTGGTCCAGGGCAAACCACTTAACCTTTCTGCCTCAGTTTCCTAATTTGTAAAGTGAGAGTGTTGCACTTCAAGTGTCCTTCTAGCTTTACACCTATGTCCTTAGCCCATTTAATTCTCTACCTGGTTAAACTCACCAGCTACAACTTAATTTGAGAACCAGGTTGAAGATTTAAACCGCATGTTTATTGGTTCAGTTCACGGCCAAAGACTACACCCCTAACTCTGGCCAGTATCCCTAAAAATTCATGATGCCAATCTTTAGGGAGAATGGATAAAAGCATGGAGTGAGGCAAATCCTTCTGCACTTTTATCAATTGGGGCAGCCTTCAAATACTCATGATTGCATCTGATAGGTCAAGTTTTAGGAACTCATGGTATTCACGATCTAAGAGCTTGGCCATCACTGATGGCGGCAAGTAGTCAGCAGTGCCATCTTCACATACATTGGGTAGTCCAGGTGTTTTTCATCCATTGGATCTGGGGATGAGTGCAAGTTGGGTCCAATAAAAAGGTCTTCAGCTAGCAAAATAAATGAATCCCAAGGTCCAGGAGATCGTGCACATAATAATGGTCTTTCCGCTTGTTCCCGAAGAGAAGGCTGTTGGGAGGGTCTCATATAGCCTCTCTGGGCTGATGGAAACTCACTTAATTTCAAGACTTCCTCCTTTTCAAGTCACCTCTTTATGAGAACCTGGAAGGCCTCATGGTAACTCTAAGGGAAAATTGTAAATCTAGGCAAAACCTGCAATCCGATAAGATCAAGTTTAGAATTTTCATCACCTCACTGCAAAGAACAAAAGCATTCTTTAAAGATCTAACTCAGATTCACAGTTCACCAACAACCTGATCTTAAAATAGAGTCTTTCTATCTAATTCTACTGCTATTCTTTTCAAATAAAAATGACAATCCTCATTAAGTAGTGATCCTTTCCTAACCTAGAGTGTCAGGGATGTTGATAGAGGTGTCATGTCACCGACATGTCCCATTGTACCTTGTGCAGATGAGACTGTCTGCCAATAACAGCAGCCCACAAAGTCTGGCTCATTCAGAGAAAAGGCAGTGACCAAGATAGGAGCAGCTCTGAGACTGGCAGTTCACAAAGCAAGGAGTTTTGATCTAAGATCCAAGCTTTCTATTTTACCACATTACCTGACAAATTGTGTGTGTAAGTATCATTAGCCCCTAGACACCCACTAGGTGCTAAACACTGATCTCGTTATATTAACTGCCTATTACTTTCACTCATACTGGCTGCTCTTAGAAAACGATTCACCACTCCTGACAGTGTAAACACAACTCTTATTAATGTTACGCCTGCAGCCTAGTTTCCTTACATTTAGGGGCACAAGGAGAAAGCAACCAAACTGCATTACCAATTTCATTTGAAAGGCTTCCCCTTCATGGGACTATTCTGAGAACTCTTGCTTTCAAAAGGAATGATTGCAAAAGAAATGGAGTTGTTGGCATGCTTTCAGGCATTGGGCCAAGCCTAGGCCAGCTCCAAGTGATCCTGGTAGCATTTGCACCAAACTTTCAGCACATATGTTGAGAACGTAGGTCAAGAAATCTGTCAATCTGCTGGAATGGAGGAGATTCAAGGAGGAAAGGAGAGCTCTCTCACACTAAACAAACCTAAATATGGCATTGCCATATCATGAGCATGGACACTTGGAACAAGAGGAAAGGCTGAAAAAAGGTAGCAAATTCCTACTTCAGAGGACCATGCAATCTCAGAGTTGGAAAGGACCTCAGAGACCTTCTAGGCCCATTTGCACCAGAAGAGTAATTCCCTCTATTACATAACCAACAAATAATCTCTAAGCCTCTGTCTGAGGACCTCCAATGAGGAGGAACAAAGTCACCCCATCCAGATAGCTCTGCTGGTTTCGAAGTCTTTCCTTCTGGCATCAAGTATAAATTTGCAAGCTTGTAATTTATTTTTTTTGGCTAGGCAATGGGGTTAAGTGACTTGCCCAGGGTCACACAGCTAGTGAATGTCAAATGTCTGAGTCCAGATTTGAACTCAGGTCTTCCTGAATCAAGCTTGTAATTTTCCATCATGTCCCCTCCTTTTAAATGTAGCCAAACAGAATAAAGCTATGTCTTCTTCCATGTGACAGATACTTGAAGGCAACTTTTGGGGAGAAAAATTCAATTTTTTACTTGAAAATGTCTCTAGTGATAGAAAAAAAAAGGCAGGAATTTCTCCTTCTCCTTCCCAGGATAATAATAACAACAATTGGTCACTGGAAGTGAGAAAACCCAAGAATTTAGCACACATGTAGAGTGTCAGTGTCTAATATATGGTGCTATTAAAGAAACCACCCATAGGATCAGACAACACACAGGCTTGCCAATATATAGTGATTACAGTAACAGATCTGTCAGGAAAATGTGAGCTCAAATCCTGCCTAAGACATTTGGCAGCTGTGTGACTCTGGACAAGGCACTTAATCCTGCTCAGCCTCAATATTATTTTCTGTAAAATGTCAATAATTCTTTAAAGTAATATCTCTATGTCAGAGGCATTCACCAATGATTATAACTATGATAATGATACCATGACAATTCAATTCAGCATGCATCTTATCTGAATAAAACACTGTGTTGGACACTGGAGGAAGTCAAAGGCTAGTCAACATAGGGAGTCTACCTTCACTGAGTTTACAGTCTAATGGGAGATATGACACTGTACACAATTCAATTCAGCAGTCATTTGCTATGTATGTACCATGAGCCAGACACTCTGTTTGAAAGTTGAAGAATAAAGAACAAAACAAATTTTAAAAAATCACCTAAAAGAAAAAAAAATATTGAAAAATAGTCTCTACCTGCTGACAGCTTACATTCTTTTAGTAGGAAATAGCCGAAACAAAATCTATGTGAAGTTAAGTACAAAGGCACAATTAAATGTAATTCATAAGTGGTATGAAAATAATAATTACTGTTTATTAATTGATCTAAATCTACTTGTATGTATACATATATGTACATATACATACACACAAATGTGTATATATGTGTGCATATATGTGTGTGTGTGTGTGTGTGTATATATATATATATATATATATATATATATATATATATATATATATATATGAGAGAGATCTTTACTGTTCACAAAGTTTCTTCTTCAAAATACTATGAAGTAGGTAGGACAGACCAGGTATTATATCCCTGTTTTCCAGATGGAAAAACAGAGATGCCAGGAAGTTGAATAAGTTACCTACGGTCACAGACTTAGGAAATGGTGGCACCGGTTTAATGGATCATGTTGAGCATTTTAAAAGAAAGGTTGAATTCAATCCTAAAATCTTCCCTAGCATCCTTTTGATGAAGTCAATCTAACAAGCATAGAGACAGAGTCCAGGAACATCATGCCTTCCCCAGGATAAGCTCATCCCTCCAAATCTCACCCTCCTTCAGAGTGACTCAGCCTTAGGTACTCCACATCTTCTCATCTTCAGTTGCCTCTCCCCCTTCCCCAACACCAGAGTGGAGGGCTGGAGGGTAGAGCAACAAACTCTTCCCCAAACTGTCCTTTATACACGTTTAAGTATTTATGTGGTGCCTAGTACATACTAGATGCTTAATAAATGTTCACTGACTGACTGACTGACTAAAGTCAAATTAACAAGCATTTTTAAAGGACTAATTATATGAAAGTCACTGTCCTTAGGAACTCATGGTCTAATAGGAGAGACAAGAGTAGATTCAACACTCTCTTCCAACTAAGATATTGCAGGATTAGCCACAGTTCTCAGTATGAGCACGTGGAAACCCCATGACCAGTTTGGGCTTTTCATTCCTTCCATTACTGCCATAATCAACATGAAAATATGTAAGATTATTTTAAGCACATACTATGTGCTTATTATAATCCTTCATTCTTGTCAATGTGAAATAGTTAAAATCCCAGACTTCGAGTTGGGAAAAATTAAATTCCTATCCTGTCCCAGACACTTGACAGTTCTTTGATGCTAGTAGATATGTATCCAAGTCATTTAATCTTTCTCAGACTTGGCTTCCTCACCCGTAATATAATACAGTGTACATGTGGTAAAGATGAGCCTTTGTTTTCATGGAAAGCTTGTAAGCTTGTGGCCCATAAAGGAGATCTACAGTTTCACAAAAGCCACTTGGACCACTCTGCTCCCTCCATACACCCATGGGTCCAAGTTGTTGTCCATTATTGCCATATGTTCCTCAACATTTCTTCTTCTTTCCCCACTTCTCCGGCATGAAATCTGTACCTGTTACATCTCTGGCATCTTCACTGAAGTGTGGTGTCTCTCAACATGGGGCTGATTACCCACATGCTAGAATTGAACCAACTGCATGAGTGGGGCCACTACCAGATAAATGCAGTACTGTAAGCCAATATATTCTCTAGGAGACCTTGTGAAAACACATATGTAATGATCTGTTTCTCTCTTCTGAATCACAGAGAGCTCCTGATTATCTTTGCTAATAGAGGGCAGGCCTGGTGCAGAGAATCCCAAACAAGAAGTGATCCAAATATAATTTATATTTGGCTGTGAATTTCTCCCTGGCAAGAACATGTCATCACTGATTATTTTTTTGTTAGACAAATATAATTAGTTTTGCATACATCACCTGATGGCAAGTTGAGAGGCAACCAAAGCCCACCATGTGGCCAAGGGCTACGTAACTGGTATGGAAAATTTGTGGGGAATAACAGTCCTAATGAAGATAGATGGCTGAGGGGGTCAGCTGTAACATTAAATAATTGGTGTGTAATAATGTGTAATATAAAATATTAGAGCCATGCTTTTCAAAGGTGCAATTGTTTGTGTATTTGTCAGTCATCTGTCGTATATATCCAGATAGGAAACAAGTAAGATAATAAAAAGAATGATAGATTTGGATGTCAAAAAAACCTTCTTTATTTCATTCTCCCTATCTGATCTGGGATACATAGCTTTATCTTTCTGGGTCTCAGTTTCCTCATTTGTAAAACATAGGGTCCTGGACTAAATGACTTCTATAGTCCTTTCTAGTTCTAAATCCTTTGATGAGGTAATCAATGACCAAAAGAATTCTAAATTTGGTATTCTAGGAATTGAGCGAAAACATCCCTACACCCCCCAACCCTGTCTCAAAGTTATTTCAACTCCAGGTGCAACAAGTAGCAGCCATTGGCCCCACAGGTAATGATGACCTGGGAAGCTAACATTGCTTTCCAGAATTTAGGCAGGTGAAGCACCTGGGTATTTATAATAGCTCCTCTTCCCAGTGGGGTGCTCTGGGTCATCACATCTCTCATCCGGCACAAAGATGGGGCAACTGGCACAAAGCAGGCCAAACAAGGGCCTAGGGTGGCAGGTCAAGGAAGAAAGGAATCCAAGGATGGCAGACCAGTTTGCCCAATCTCTTCTATATCTTCTCCTTATAATTTCTTTCTACTTTTGTTTTCAGTCCTGCTTTCACCTTGAAAAATCATTGATTACCCTACAGGTCACCAGAAAAACACCTTCGTGCCCTGGGGCGTGCATGTGTGTGTGTGTGCTTGTGTGTGTGTGTGTGTGTGTGTGTGTGCGCGCATGCACGCATGTATGTGTGTATGTATGTGTAGCAAGCTAATCTTTAAGAGAACCCTGGCACCCCTTTTTTAAGAATATTTGCCTCAGTTTCTTCAACAGTTAAATGAAAGGTTAGATTAGAGGATGTCTAAGGCCCCTTTCACCAATAGGTGCTAGATGACCTATGGTCCCTCCTACCTCTAAATCTACGCTCCTCTGAACTTCTAATTAGTGTTCATTATTCATCCATTAGAGTTCTGGCCTTGTCAGGGAGAAAAGCAAAATGATCCAGACCAGGAGTTTACCTTTTTTTTTTTTGGTTCTTAGCCCACCAGGTAGCCTTTTGAAGCCTTTGGACACCTTGTTAGAATAATGCATTTAAGTACCGAAAATAAAATACAGAGGATTACAGAGGAAGGCAATTATATTGAAACATAGCCATAATTTTCTTTTTATCATCAAAGTTCACAGATCATCTCCCTTCACACCCAACATTTATCCATAGGCTCAGACTGGAGGTCAAGACCTACTAATCTAGAAAAATAGTACAGAACTGGCAATAGAAGTTTGATGTTCTATTCCATCCATTAATGCGCTTTTGACCTTGGGTAAATCACTTATCCTCTCACAATCTCCATTTTCTTATCTCTAAAATGACAAACTTATACTGGATGATCTGTAAGGTCCTTTCCAACTCTGAAACATCAAGGTAAAGAGTAAGAACCAAACAGGATTCTTGGACTCAGGGAGTTTATACTCCATTTGTGACAAGACAGTAAGCAATCCAGAGCAGGACTGTGACAGCAGCATGTAAAAGCAAGCAGAAAGAACACTGACTGTAGAGACCAAGGACATGGGTTCAAATCTTGCCTCTGCCACTGTTAACCCATATGACTTTGGGCAAATTATTTAGCTTCCTTGGACCTCAGTCTTCTTATCTGTTAACTAAAGCATTTGAGCTGGATGGTTTTGGTGCTCTTGATCTATGATATTATGTGTTTAATTATCCCTACATAGATGAATCAAAAATCTATAAACCAAGCACTCGTCTTTCTCTGCAGCTTTAGACCTACTTTACCAACTGCTTATTGGACTTTTAAAGTTGTATGATCTGGGGACATCTCCAATTCACCATGTCCAAAACAGAACTTACCATCTTTTCCCCCAAAACCTACCCTCCTCCTAAATGTCACTTTTCTTTTAAAGACACCCCCATTCTTCCAATCACATTGATAACCACAGCCTCATCCATGATCCCTCAGCTTCCTTCACCTCATGTATACAACCAATTGCCAAGTCTCATCATTTTAACTTTCACAACATCTTTCCCATCTGACCTCTTCTCTTCCCTCACACAGTCACCACTTCAGCTCAGACCCTCAGGATCTCTCACCCAGACGACTGCCATAGCTTTCTCATTAGTCTATTTGTCTCAAGTCTCTCCCCACTCCATTAACTCCATATAGCTGCTGAGCTGAAGTGATTTTACTGAAGCACACATCTGATCATGTCACTCCTCTACTCAATCAATATCATTGATTCTCTATTGCGTCTGAGTTAAAATTTCTTTAGCTTGGAAAGCTCTTCACAACCTGTGTATCATTCTGGCATCAGTGGATATTAATCATCCTCTCAACTCTGGGATCTAGCCAAAACCCTCTTCTTTTTATTCTTCACATATAGTTGGAAAGCATATACATTCTGTTTCCCTAATTAGAATGTAAACTCCATAAGATCAGAGGTTGTTTCATTCTTTGCATGTATATCCCAAGTGCCCAGTACAATACCTGATACATATGATGCACTTTATAAATATTGTGGATTTGATTGATTCTATGATCCCTGGGAATCTGGAGGAGGGGGAAAATGATAGATGGGGTAGATAGATAATACCTAATAGAGAAGTAGGAGGTGAATATTTGGGTGAGGTTGAAATGGAATTATATTTGCATCCAAGATAAAGACCTAGTAGAGAAATAGGAGATGGATAGTTGGAGGGGTTGAAATATATCCTACACGAGACAGAAAAGACAAAGGAAGGAGAAGGGTGAGGAGAGAAGACATTCCCCAAGTTTAGTGGAGAGGTCCAAGGAAAGCCTTGGGGAATCCTGCTGGCTCATAACTCTTCAGTTTCTCAGAAATGTTCTCTGTGTCTCTGTACTCTTCTTTTCAATTTGTCCAAAAAAAAAAGTGACCCTGACTTAGCATTATGAGCCAGAAGAGACTCTCTGTTCCAAGGAGGAGGCTTCAGTGGGGAGGATGAACAGTAAATACTCTGGACTTGGCAACTTCCTGGTACAAGAAGGTCTTTGTGGGAGCACACAGTTAAGAAGGCCCTAGGGACAAAGGTATCCATTTGAAATCAATGACTGAGAAACAGGCAGCATAGAAATTAATCTTCTTGAAATATAGTAGGAAATCTCAGACTCTTGAGAAGTTAATTCCTGGTTTTAGTTCTCTGATGAAAGAGTCACCTTATTACCTGCTGTCAGATCCAAAATCTTTTTCAAAGCCCTCATGTTGGAGGAAGGTACAGGAATGAGTTAAAGGTGGATCACCAGGCAGAAATCCAAGACTCCCGCTGTTTCCATATTCCTAAGAGAGCCATCAGCATTTATTATCTGAGATTCAAAAAAGTTAAAAGACTTTCCCAAGGTCACACAGGTTGGGGCAGAGCTGCTATCAAATTCAGGTCTGCTTATTTCCAATTCAAGACTCTTTCTCCTACACCAGATGGGTCTGGATCTCAGAAGAAAGATTAGGGCTAAAAATTGATTGGGGATTTATTTGTATGGAGGTGGTAGTTGCCGCAAGGGAGTGAATGGATATTAACGAAGTTGAATCTTTAGCAATGACATATAGAGTTTCTATGTCTGAACATCTGCTCCTAGTTATGTATAGTCAACTCGTAATTATCTGTGTTAATGGAGGTGTCACTGGCATGGAACATAACAAAAGAACTTTAAGGCTCCAATACTGTCTGCTACAGGAAGCCTTTCCTAATCTTTCCTCTTATTAGTGTTCCTATCACATTGCTTTGTATTTTATATTTTCTGTTGAATTATTTGCTGTTTCTCCCCTCCTGTTACCCCTATTAGAATATAAGCTCCTAAAGGAAAGAGGCTGTTTTCATTTCTATCTCTATTTCTAGTGCCTAGCATAGCACCTTGGACATCAATAGATATCAAATAAATGTTTATTGGACCAATAAAATTGTGAGAGGGGGGAGGATAGGATTAAGCATCTATATGATGCTTATTATGTGCCAGGGACTGTGATAAGTACTCTTACAAATGTTATCTCATTTGCTTTCACAGCAACCCTGTGAGGTAGGTGCTGTTATTATCCCCATTTTATAGGTAAAGGAAACCAAGGCAAAGAGATTAAGCGACTTGCTCAGGATCATACATCTAGTAAATGCCTGAACCTGGATTTGAACTCAAGATATCCTGACTCCAGGCCTAATGCTCTATCCATTATGCTCTATTATGTACCAAGCACTATTCCAGGTTCTGTGGGTAGAAAGACAAAGAAGAAACAGCCCATGTCCTCAAGAAGCTTCCTTTCTAAGGAGGGAGTCAACATGTACACGTATTATTGTTGCTTTTCAGTTGTTTTACAGTCATGTCTGACTCTTGGTGACCCCAGTGGGGGTTTTCTTGGCAGAGATACTGGAGTGGTTTGCCATTTCCTTCTCCAGCTCATTTTACAGACGAGGAAACTGAAGCAAACAGGGTTAAGTGCCTTGCCCAGGGTCACACAGCTATTTCTGAGGCTGGATTTAAACTCAGGAAGATGAGTCTTCCTGACTCCAGGTCTGGTGCTCTATCCACTGTTCCTAGCAGCCCCATAGATATACATACATACATACAAAGCAGAAACACAGTAATGTCTGATGGGGGAGTCTCTAGCATCTGAGAGGACTAGGAAAGGCTTTCTAGAGAAGTTGACATTTGGGTTGAATTTGGAAAGAAGTTTGGGATTCCAAGAGGCAGAGGTGAGGAAGGAGTGATTTGAAAATCAGAAAAGCAAAAATGAAGAAACAACAAAAGAGAGAGAGAAAGAGAGAGAGAGAAAGACAATGAAATTAGTTTGGTTTTGGAACATAACAGGTGAACACTGGATTTAGAATCAAGAATCAATCAATTACTAAGCATTCATTAAGTACTTCCTATGTGTTATATTTGCTATGCATGCAAAGGAAAAACAAGAACAATTCTCGATCACAAGGAGCTCAAATTAGAAGGCTTATTCCTTCCTCACATTCCTTAGTTCCAATCCTTGCCCTGCTATGTACTACCTGTGTGACCTTTGGTAAGTTACTTTACTTATCTGAACCTTACATGCCAGTGATTCTCAAAGTGTGAACCCAGGGGAATTCCTGAGACTCTTTCAGAAAGTCTGATAGATCAAAACTATTTTTATAATAATAAGACAGTTTTATTTTTAATAAGGTAAATTATCAATAGATATAATTCACATAAGTAAAAGCTCTTGCAGGGGAAGGGTGTGGGTCATCAATAATTTGTATGATTCAGAAGGGCTCTGAGAACTGGAAGTTGCAGAAATATCCATCAATTGACACCAAATATTTTGAGAACCAATGGGGCAGAATGTACATTCTCTAAGTCCTTCTCTGCTTTCTAACTCTCTATAAAGTAGGAAACTTACTGAGGGTAGAGACCATATGTGTGCCCATCACTTCTTTGGCCTGGCTCAGTAGTATCTGCATGATGCCCTTGATAGTTCACTGAATACTCATCTCTCCTCAAGTGCGACTTAATTCCTCCAATGAGTTGCTCGATTTGGTTTCTTTCCTCACTGCCCAAGGGATTCCATGAAGAATTGCAATGCAGCCACCTTCTGGTTCTGGATACCCATTTCTCCATTTCTTTGGACCAAGGCAGGAACTATATTGAATATCAAGGAGTTGCCAAAGGGCTGCCAATCACTGAGGTGACAAACCAGTCAAAAAAAAATCTCTTCTACTTCACCATAATCAGTGCAATTTTTCTTACATACAAGATCTTTCTGTGAAGCGGCCTGCCCAGATGATTAAAACTCTCCTGTGCATTTACAATGTGAATTTACAAGTTGAAAATTAATGAGGAAACACATTTAAAAATTTACTGTACTTAGCCAAGGTTTAAAAATACCTTAAAATGTGTAAAGAAATCACGTGGCTAGGCAGTTGTCCTAAGTGACAAATAAGTTGTGTTGATTCTCCAAGTTCTTTTGCTGAATTAACTCTGCCCACGATGGATTCGGATATTGCCATATCCCACCACCATTCACATTTCTTTCAAAAATACTCATACAAATCTGAGCTCTCCTCTAGCCCTTCACCAATTCATTTTTTATGACTTTCTAACTCAAAGTAAATGACCTTAAACAAAGTAAAAATATTCTTTGTGAATGACTGGAATTAAGAAATAGAAAATGGGATTCTGTAATGGGGCCATTTTACTTAGTTTCAAGGATTCCAACTACTGGATTCTTGTCTTTTCAGCATCCCATCCAATTTCCCACCTCTCCTCATGATATTTTTCTATCTGCTTAGTTTTCCCTCTTACTACTACATGGAGTCTATAACACCACACCCAACTAAATTGGATGAGGGTAAAGGGGAAAGAGGGACAGTATCACATTTGACATTGGCATTGTCAAAGAATTGACAATTCCCTCTCACCTCACCCTTAGTCACTTAGTTCAGGGGTTAGAACATAATGTTAACAAAATTATAAGTTCAACTTGCCTATAGGACAAATAGCTTTTTACTTGTCTCTAGTCACAAATCTCATTGTCAGATTGGTATGTGCCATAAACCAATATTGTTAAAAAAGGACTTTCTGAAAGAGTGGCAATGGCTCGGACTACCCAGTCACCACTGTTGGAAACCCAACCAAGAATGAACTTTGTATTGAGGAGAAATATAAGAAGAATCACATTCTTGAATCACTTCTTGAAATATATATATATATATATATATATATATATATTTCCCCCATAACAGTATTCTGTCAGATAGAAAGATGACTTGGCATCAGATTATTAGATCTATGCTCAAGTTAAAAGTGTTGATTCACTCCAGGTTTTAGAACTGAATATTTGTCAAGGAGAACTCAAAAGCAGATGAATAAAAAGAAAAAACCAGTCTACATTGAAATTGCTATAGGTTTGATATTTATTTTTAATTATTCCAGGAACTGGGAGATGGTTTGAAAGATTAAAATCATAATGTATGATATCAACTGTTACAATATTATCAATTTGACTTTAAAAAAATCCATTTTGACAGTACCATACTGTCATCATCTGTCTATGATAAAGAGCTTGCCAAAGGCTTGTTAAAATAAAATGTGTACATAATAGAAATAGCTCTAAAGTGTCCACTCTCAAAACTTTTATTTATTTTATTTTAAAAAATCTTATTGTGGTGAAAAGAGTGCTAGGCTTGAGACTCCAAAGCCATGGGCTCACCAATCTCAGTTCCAATATTCACTAGATAAATCACTTTACCCCTCCAGGATTGATTTGCCTTGTCTCCAAAACAATTCGAGCCCAGCTTCCCATCTGTTACTCCAGTTCCCCTGGCTTAGGCCTTGGGTTCCTATTTGCTGAGAGTCTATGTGTTTTACTCAATCTAGATCCAGGATTCTTTTCTTTTACCACTCTCTTACCATGCTATTTACCCAAGCATAAATTAAAAAAAAAAAAAGTAACCACAGTGTACGAGTTTCCATCCTATCCAGGAAACAATATGTGAATACATTAGAAAGTGCTGAGAGTTTCACCACTGGGAGTTTCTCATAGGTATGGAACTCAGATGTAAAGTCCTTGGAAGTTGTTTAGGTTAAATATAACATATGAAGAAGCCAGAGCTTAGAGAGTGTGTCCAAGGGTAACACAGGAACAGTCAGATTCTTAAACCAGGTATAATTTATAAAGAAAAACGGGCATTCATGGTAGTAGTCATAGTAGTATCTTGGCATAGATTCCCCGACTATCATCTCTACAATAATCTTTCCTGATTTCATGAATGAAAAAAAAAATCTTAGATAAGTTCTTTTGCCATTCCATGCCATTAAAAAGCAATAATTCCCAATTATCAATCAGTTCCCAACCACCTAAACCAACCTTTCCTTGTCCTTAAAGTCCCAAGACTCTTAAAAAAGAAAATGGGCTTCTGGGGTCATATGTGCCTGGCATCCCCCTTCTGAGTTTTGAGCATTCTGCTTATTTCTAGTTAAGCTGTCCTATAGAGAGAGCATATGTTTCTATCTGAGATTGAAGCAGATATATTGCTTGTCTGAAAGCTGAATTTGGCTACAGAATGGAGAGAGCTTAAAGAGAGGTGTGTGTGTGTGTGTGTGTGTGTGTGTGTGTGTGTGTGTGTGTGTGTGTGTGTGTAATCCTATGTTTCCTTCAAAGAATTGTCCTGAGGGTGAGAGCTGGGTCACAGAACTTAAATTAGCTGGTTTACTGAAGTGGAATCCTTTGCAGTGATCTTGGCCAAAAGATGATTTCCTTTCATAGCAGACTGTAACTCAATCAAATATGCAGGTAGACCTTGCCCCTTGAAAACAAAGAAAGCTAAAAAATAAGTCTTATGCTAACAAAGCTTATTGAAATTGAAGCTTGGAGCTAAGAAAGTGCTTATTCACTAGCCAGAGTGGCTGGGTGTTTACTGGGGTGCAGTAGATTCTGAATTTGTGTTCAGTTGTTGATTTTTTTTCAATTGTGTCCAAATGTGCACGACCCCATTTAGTATTTTGTTGTTTTGTTTTATTTGTTTTATTTTAGCAGAGATACTAGGATGATTTGTCATTTCCTTCTCCAGCTTATTTTACAGATGAGGAAACTGAGGCAGACAGGGTGAAGTGGCTTGCCTAGGGTCTGCTAGTGTCTGAGGTCAGATTTGCATTTGGGCCTGACACTCTATCCATTGTGCCACCTAACTGCCCAGATTGTGAATACAGACAGAAGAAGAAGAAGAAGAAGAAGAAGAAGAAGAAGAAGAAGAAGAAGAAGAAGAAGAAGAGAAGAGGAGGAGGAGGAGGAGGAGAGGAGGAGGAGGAGGAGGAGAAAGAGAAGGAGAAGGAGAAGGAGAAGGAGAAGGAGGAGGAGGAGGAGGAGGAGGAGAGGAGGAGGAGGAGGAGGAGGGAGGAGAGAGGAAAAGAGAGAAAGAAAAGAAGAAAGAAAAGAGAACTGAAAAGAAAAGAATATCACTGCTAAAATTTCAAAAGCAGAATCCAATCATTGCAAGTATATGCAAGTATATTTAATCTAACTTTTGAAGTTTCTTTTAGTTCGAATATTGAAGTTCAGCTCAGATTATACATGTTTGCCATTTAGATATGGTAATCCAACTCCAAAGCCTTGTGAAGATGCAACATTTAAAGCTAAGTTAGAGATTTGATCTGACTGTTGCTAGGGCAAGTTCTCTTTGGATTTGCCATCTTTGGAAGGTATCCAGTACATACTTCAAATTCAAGCGATACCAAGTTACAAGATGCTAAGGAGACTGTTCCTTAAGAAAAAGAAGAGAAACAAAATGATGCTAAAAATAGTATTTGGAGACAATGATGAGTGTTCAACTCTCAGGTCTATCACTTACAATCTTTGTGATCTTAGACAAGTCATCTTACCTCTCTGGGCTTCAGCTTCTATCTGCTACAATTCTTTCCAGGTTTAATATTCTATAGCTCTCTGGATGTTTTAGGCCTGAGGGTAATGCCTGCCACACCTGCTTTAGTCTGTAAAAGCCCGTACAAGGTTCCACTCCAGTCACCTTCCTTCCTCTCTACCATGTTCAATGTCACAGAGAGTCAGTATGGTACAGCGAATAGAGTTCTGGGTTAGAAATAGGGGCCCTGACTTTGCATTCCATCTCAGACACATGAACAAGAAAAATCTGCAGTCATCCTGATCTATATCTCACCATTGGATCTACATGGCTCTGGACGAGAAAGTGAGGCTGATGACTCTGCACAGTCCTCCTTCGCTCATATCCAATTCACTTGGAAGTGATAGCATCACCTTCCTGATTTCACGGTCCTCTTTGAGAATGAAGGCCAAACAACAAATAACCTCTTCGAATCAGTTTTCTCATATAGAAAATGGGTTAAGCATATTTGCACTATAAATCCTACCCCAGATCTTTACCATCATGTGACCCCGGGAAAGCCATTTAATAACTCTCATCCTTAATTTTCTTATCTGATAAAAGGACTAGTAAAAGCACCCTTCTCAAGGGATGTTGTGAGGATCAAATGAATCATAAATGTAAAATGCTTGGTACACTTTAGAGAACTATATAAACTCCACTGTTACTGTTCTTATTATTTGCCTTGCGTGATGAGTATTAGCAAAGCTCTGCGCAAAGTTTCAAGAAATATAGAGTGCTATATTATGCCAATGATTAGAATTGTGTGACTTGGGGCAAATCACCTGATCTCACTGAGCCTCATTTTTTCTCATCTACAAAAGTGATTAATAGTAGTTGTAGCACTGACCTAATGGGCTCATTCCAGGGCTCAAAGGAGATAATACATGTGAAGCTCTTTGCAAACTTTAGAGTGCTATTACATATATATATATAATATATATATATATATATATATATATATATATATATATATATATATTATACATACATACACACACATACACATATATACATATATGTGCATATATGGACACACACACACACATATATGGATAGGGTGGGAATAAGGCTATGATTTCGTTAGTACAGGGAACTGGCCATGAGGAAAATCCTTTACCAATGTAGATGTGTGTATTTATAAATTCTTCAATCTCTCTCTCTCTCTCTCTCTCTCTCTCTCTCTCTCTCTCTCTCTCTCTCTGTCTCCCTCTCTGTTCTGTATATACATAATTTTTGTTTTGTATTGTTTTTCTTTTTTCATATTGTCTTTCCCATTATATTATGAGCTCTTCAAGAACAGGAACTGTTTTCTGTTTCATTTTATCCCTGTAGGACTTAACATATTGACTTATATATAGTAGGTGCTTAAAAATGCTTATTGACAGGCTGGCTGATGTGTGACTGGAAGGGCAATGGGAAAGTACATGTTGGGGAAGAGTGGGTTAGAATAAATTAAAAACTAGGGATTATGAAGAAAAAACAGACTCAAGGTATTACTATTACTACTACTACTACTACTACTACTACTACTACTGCTGCTGCTGCTGCTGCTGCTGCTACTGCTCCTCCTCCTCCTACTGCTACTACTGCTACTACTACTACTACTACTACTACTACTACTACTACTACTACTACTACTACTACAAAATAGATGAGGAAGTTTCAGGAGAAAGAGTTAGGAAGTTATAGGTCTGACTGGGTTTAATTTATCCCAAAGTTTTAGCAGTTTCTAACATGATTCCCCTAAATGAGTATTACTTCATTCATCCCAATCCTTCCCTACTCCCCATCCCCAACCTCTGCCCCTATCCTTTACTGTGCCATAGGCCACAAGGACTAGAAATTCAAACCTGCCTTGCAAACCGAATATTTTGCAGGCAGTCTAACAATCTGCCCCAGGGGGACTGAGATTACCAGCATTTCTATTATTTACTATGGGCTTTTGAAAATAAACATGTCGACTCAGATGAATTTCTATTAGATGTTTGGGGATTACTAACAGAGCAGTGATTATGAAGCTATTGGAACCACCAACCCAGAACTTAATCTTATTAGGACATGGACCATGCTGTACATGATTTGACACATCAGCCTTCTTTTTGTGTATTATACTGACAACAGCTTGTTCCTAAATTTGGGCTGTGAGCACTTTGACATGGTGGTGAAAAGTGTGTTCAACTGTCACAGAGATCAAAACTGGATGCTTTGAGGCTGGCTCTCTGGGTGTCTTTCAAAGCAGCCATGGACAGGACGTAGCTGTATGATCCCAATGACAAGACAATTGGAGAGCCTCCCAAGAAGAGGACAGATTAGCATGAGAGAAGCCCACATCAGATTGTGTCAAGGACCATTAGAAAAGCAAAGGTTTCTTGTACATGTATTTTTGGACACTGATTGTAGGCATTGTTTATTTTACTTAATAATCTTCTACTATGTGATATTATAAGGGGAGGCAGTGCTATCTCAGTAAGTAGTTGGCTAAAATGTACATAAGATATCCATTGCCAAGGAGTCAGGTTTCCTCCACTTTGTACTTATGAAACTGAATTTTCCAATGAAAATAGGATTTTATATTTATCCTCATTTTATTTCAAGCTGATTATTCTGGGTTTGGGGTTTCAGGTTGTCTTTTTCTTTTAATCTTGATTCTATCATCTACCTATTACCTATTTCCTTTTAGCTTATGATCATCTAAAAACTTAAAAACCTCATGTGTTCAACATTCTCATCCAGGTGGGGAAGGGCAGATAGAGTGAAACATAGAGACTCATGTCATTTCATTAGAGATGTTTCTTCAGGAAGATTCAAAGCTATGAACTCAAAGAGGTGGATTGAAGATTTTTTTTCTTCCTTTATCTTTTAAATTTCAGGGATATTAAAGGCCATTTTGAGGTACTGTGGAAAGAGCTTTGGGTTGGCAGTTCCAATTTTGCCGCTGAGGGAGTAGGTCTAATGTGTCTTCTGTGGCTAAATTTGAAGTCAAATGTTAGGAGCAGAAAAGTCATTAAATAAGGAACAATTTACCTTCCCAGCCAGAAATATTATTTGTCTTTAGACATTCATCAGCTCAGCTAAATTGGCCTTTCTGCTGTTGAGCCAAAACAACATTCCCCCCACCATTTGTCTTCCTTTGAACAGGCTACCCTCCATTCCTTAAATATGCTCCTTCCTTATCTCTGCCCCTGAAAACTTCTACTTTCCTTCTAGACAGGGGTCAATGGTCCTCTCCAATATGTGGCCTTTCTGGATTTCCTCAGATAATAGTAGCTGCTCCCCTCACCCTAATTAGCTTGTATGTACCTTAACATATTTTATATGTTTATTTTTACATATTTGTATGTTCACACACGGTCTCCCTCAATGTTTAGAATGTAAGCTTTGAGAGGGCAGGGATAATTTGCTCTTCTCTTTGATTCACAAGGACCACGCATGATGCCTGCCACCTCGTAGTACCTAAATGCCTGTTAATAGATATCATAAATCTATGAATGTATTCTTATACCACTCAACATGAATACTCTTCTTTTTATATTACTTTTCTCTTAAGTAGCACTTAAAAGCAAGTCACAGCATGATCTCGAAATAATGCACCCTCCACTCCACCACTGGACAAATGTCTCTAAATGCCAATGTTTATCCGGTCATTTTCTGTCTCAGTGATCCCACTTCCTCAATGCGCATAACACAATACCCATAATCCTCTGCCTAGCATTCTTTTGTTGTTGTTCAGTCTTTTGTTTCTCGATCACATCTGATCCCCATGTGGGGTTTTCTTGGCAAAGGTACTGGAGGGGTTTCCATTTCCTTCTCCAGATCATTTTACAGATGAGGAAACTGAGGCAATGAGAGGGAAGTGACTTGCCCAGGGTCACCCAGATAGGAAGTGTCTGAGGCCAGATTTGAACTTAGGTCCTCCTGACTCCAGGGCTGGCACTCTGTCTAGTGCCTCTCCATAACATAGCCTCAGTTTATCTATCTAATCTTAACTATTGCATTTTCACTGGAGGAAGAAGATTCTTTTTGATTTGAGCCCCAGTTCAATCCCCCAAAGCTTTCATAACTCAGTTTATTGAGCTATATGGGCATACATAGAACAACCTAGGTGACACAGAATGGAAGTTGGCTCATAATTACGTACAATTTAGACAAAGACTGTACATGGATATTTAGTTGGGTCCAGAACTTAATGAGAAGAAGAGAGTGAGTTGGATTCCCTTTGGTAAATTTATAATACTTTTAATAATTCCAAGTTACTCCCTGAAACAAAATAGATCTTTTGGTGATACTGTGTGGCTGTGAGACACGGAAAGGCACAGTCAAAAAAGGATTAAAATTGTAGGTCATACAAAGGGCAAGGGAGAGGTGTATCATGGGAATGAGGGACAGTAGCATCTTACCAGTAAGAATTGTATGGACTTATAGAATCTCGGAATTGGAAGGGATCTCAGATACCATTTATCACAACTTATATGTGAGCAAGAATCCTCTCTAACATAACAATGCTAATGCTAATGGTGATATCAGCACTATTAATACTAACAATGTGCTAACTACTATTTCTATAAAACTTTAAGGTTTGGAAAATGCTTGTTATTATGTTTGATACTCACAACAACCCTGTGAGATGAGTGCCATTATTATACCCATTTAAAACACAAGGAAATTGAGGCTGAGAGGGATTAAGTGACTTGCCTAGCTAGTAAATGTCTGAGAGAGGATTCCAGTTTAGGTCCTTCTAACTCCAAGTCCAATCCCCTACCACTGTAGACCACCCAGCTGCCCCAGCCCCAATAAATAATCCTCCAGATTTTTCTAGAAACCCTGTAGTAAAAGGGAACCCAGTGAATTGCACGAGAGACATCATTATTGCTGTAGATACACCTGGGATTTCTTCCATATAGTGAACATCTCAGGGAGGCAGCTAGGTGGTTCAGTGTACATAGAGTTCTGATTCAGACTTCAAATCCTGCCTCTGATCACTAATTCTCATATTCTGGACAAATCACTTAACTGCTCTGAGCCTCATTGTCTTCATTTGTAAAATGTAGGTGTTAAACTCAGTAACCCCTAAGGTCTCCTTCAGCTCTAAAACCAATAAAGCCTGGAAATTCACTGCAAGTTTTCTTTGGCAGTTGGAAGCAAAGGGCAGCTAGGTGGCTCAGTGGATAGGGGACTGGGCCTGAAAGCAGAAAGACATCTTCCTAAGCTCAAATCTGGCCTCAGATATTTACTGGGTATGCAACCCTGGGCAAGTCACTTAACCCTCTTTGCCTCAGTTTCCTCATCTGTAAAATGAGCTGGAGAAGGAAATGGCAAACAGCTCCAGTATCTCTACCAAAAAACTCCAAACGGGGTCATAAAGAGTTGGGCACGACTGAAAAATGGCTGAACAACAACAGGAAAGCACAGGGAAAGGGTAAGTAACTGGCCAGGATCACACTGTCAGTATGTATCAAAGGTGGGACTTGAACTCAGGTCTTTCTGGCTTCAAGGCTGGCTCATCATCAATTTTGCCATGCTACTTCTGGCATTGGGGATGTACAGACAGAAATGAAACAATCCACGGACTTGAGGATTTGGCTTTCAGGCTAGCTTTCTATTTCCTATGTCATGTTGCCTTTCTATCCACGGCGTTAACTTAGATCATAATCAACATCATCATTATCATCATCATCATAACAGTATTTACCCATTCTTATTCCCTCTCTCTCTTCTCTTCATTTCCTTCTTCTGATTTTCGTTTTCTCTCAGCCCCTTTATAAGCAAACTTTGTAAGCACAAAGAAAAAGACCTTCCCCTTCTCCTGTTAATGAAGGTGTCCCTGAAAAGATATTGACAGGATGTAAGCAATGGATGCTGGGACTAGGGGAGTTGGAGAGGGATAGGATTCAGAGGAATGAGCAGGGGAGCCACAAAGAAGTCCCGTCCTACCAAGGCTTTCAGGATTTATGGAGATACATTTCCTCCCTGGAGGAAAGCCATTGAGATAACATTTACTATTTGGAGATTAAGATCCACTTCCTTGCCCAGAATACAAGCATCCCCGTACACTTCACATTGTAATTCCTTCTTGTAAGAACTTGACGGGCATATTAAAAATTTATAAACTTCCTACCTTCTACTCATAAGGGGAAAAAAGATAAAGCAGATTTTGGCAAAGATGTCTGATATATTGCAAGAAGGGAAAAAGGGCCAGAATCTCCTACCATAGAACACAAAGTTAAAGTGTACAGAAGTGGGAGGCCTGAGTCACCTTGCCTGCCACTCTACCTCTGATGCAGGTATCAAAGTACCATGGGGTTCCAGATTACACCCTCAAGGAATTTTTGAGGTCATTGATACAAACACCCACCCTTCCTTTTTTTTGGATAAGGAGATGGAGGGAAGTTAAGTGACATGCGCTGGGTCACAGTCATTGGTTTTTATATAATCAAATTTCCTCATTTTAAAGATGAGGACACTGAGTACTGGGAGACAACTTAGTAGCAGATGCAAGATTTTAACCCTGTTGCTCTAATTTCAACATCAAAGCTCTATGTGTTACTTCATTTCAAGAAGAAGGAAAGAAATGAAATCCTAATTTATAGAAATATGCCTCAGGTTACATTAGATTGCTTAAAGATGATCTGACTTAGGGATCATTCAATATCAAATTCGTCCATTCAGTTGCCTTTATTTATCCCTTTCTCAACAAGTTACAAAGCCCCCTGTTTGCCTGGGTTCTAAAAAGGTCTGGTCTCTCTCTAATTCCATGCTTTTTCGTACTTCACTCTGCTCTAGCCCCTCACGTATGCCTTCTCCAAAGCTTGCCCCATGGGTCAAGCTAGACATCCCCTCAGGGTCGATCACAAATAAATGACCAGCATTAGAGAATTTCTCAGAATTAAGGATCATTGAAGAAATGACATCCACCCCATAAGGTCTTCTCAGTCTTTCCATCAAGTTCAGATGGGAGAATAAATATAAATTGTGAAATATTCACTTGAAATACTCTTTCTCACTATAGAGTCCACACCTTTTTTTGACTACATGTCTATTCATTTTTTTTCATAATTCTTTCTATTCTTTCCTCCTTTTTCTCCCTCCCTCCCCCAATTCTCTTTGTCTCTCTCTCTCTGTGTCTCTCTTTGTGTCTCTGTCTTCTCTCCTCCTCCTCCTCCTCCTCCTTCTTCTCCCCATCTTTCCTTCAATGGAAGCTCAATGACCACTCACAGGGCCACCCGCACTGCTGATCGGCATGGAAGCTTTGAGCAGCTAAGCTCCTAAACTGAGCCAGTCTCATCGCCCCTCCTTGGTGAGCTTGATACCCTTCTGCTCCCCCACTGTGGCTGCTCCTGGGGACTCAAAATTTTGGTTCCAGACTTCAAGCGGACACTCAGTTGGTTTTAGCCCAACTACAGCTAAGAACTCCCAAATGCAAGTGATCCCTCAGCCTCAGCCCCCTTGTTAGCAGGGACCACATGTGTGTGCCATCGCTCCTAGTCATTTCATTCTTCCGTTACTTACATGTAAGCCTCATCGAGACTAGAGATGTCATGATTTCTATCTTTGTATCTCTTGAATGTAGCAAAAAGTGCAGTGAATGTTTATTGATTGGCTCACCATAAATTTCGAGCTAGAAGTAACAATTGAGGTCAGTTAGTCCAATGCCTTATTTTATAAAATGGAGTTTTCTGGAGGAAATTGAGACTCAGATTGGGAAATGACTTTCTCAAAGACCCTTGAGCAGCTAGTGGAAGAATCAAGATATGAGCTCATGTCTTCTGAATCCAAGTCTGGCATTGTTTCTGCTAAGACATTCCTGCCCAAGATCACGTAGATAGTACGTTGTAGATGTGAGATCCCTGTAGTGTCCTCAAATCAAAATGTTCTTGGCTGTCATTACCCCAACCAGAAATACAGTCTTCCAGTCCTTGTGTCTCAGCAGGATTCTAGGCATAAAGGGCCAGCCAAGTGAATGAAGGGTATCCATGTCCAGCTTTCCAACCTAAGCAAGGGCCAGGTACAGTTCAGAGATAAACGCTGATAGGCAGGAAGATGGCCAGTTCACCAGTCACAGGGAACAACTCTCTTGTTTACATGCTTTTCTCTTCAACTCACACATTTATCTACTAGCCTCATTCAGACCCTTGTCACCTCTCAGTGGGATTATTTCAATAACCTCATAATAGGTCTTCCTGCTTCAAGTTTCTCTACATCCAAGTCCATCCTACACTTACTGTCAAACTGAATTTCCTGAAATCATGAGTCTGGCCATATTACTCTTCTCCTCAATATACTCCAGTGGCTTCTTATAGCTCCAAGGATCAAATAAAGTATATCCCCAAAAGTCTTAATGTAATTTTACTCTATTAAAGTTTAAAACTTCACTAAGATTTTGGGGCCATCCTATATAAACCAACTTGTTTGGTCTTTAGCACTTTTCACAGCTTGGTCCTGCAGCTTTTGCAGGCTTCACGCATTACTGCCCTCCACACATTCTCCTGTCTATCCATATTGGTCAATAGGCTGTTTCTCAAACATAATGCACCAAGGACAGTCTTCATGTCTTTGCATCAGTTGTCTGACCCCACACCTACAAGTCTCTCTTTCCTCATGTCTGCCTCTTAGGATTCCTGTTTTCCTTTAGCTCACATACCATCATCTGCCAGAGATCTTTCCCAGTTGCCCCAATTGCTAGTGACTTCGAAGGTTACTTTCCACACAGTCACCCATGCATATATGTTTTCTCTTCCTTATTAGCATGGACAGCTATTGTTTCACTTCTGAGTCTGTACGCCTAGCACTTATCAGAGCACCTACAACATAGTAGACTTCGACTAAATTCATGCTGAATAAGAGCTGCAACTTTCAGTAACATGCCCAAAACTCTAATGTCATGGGTCTCAAAGAGTTAATTCACCTCCTCAAAATGAGCCATTTACTCTCTTTTCACTTTTAGGAACAGACCTTGTAATAATTATGATGCAATTAACTTTGAGCTTGGGAAGTCACCTCCTGAGTGCATCAGCCCACGGTGATTAGACTGTTACAATCCTGCATTCTCTGTGCTGGAAATGATCTAATTAGGATATCTATTAGAGCGTCCAGTCTCCCAGGTGGCATGACAGAAACTCTATCACTTAAAAGTGATTGAAAACTGGAACATTAGAAAGAATTTCAGGGAATGATTTAGTCTTACTTGGAAGAACTGAATTTTACTTGATAAGAACATTCTTTTAATCCTTAATTTTTTTTCTAAATCTAATGCTAAATAGGAAGATGCAAACCAAATTCAATCATAAATCAAAATGAGAAAAGAGCGTTTTAACCTTCTGTGGGTACCAGGTGCTCAGCAGTAGGAATCTCTATCTGTTAATCTCACATTTCTCCTTGGTCATTGCCAGCTGCCTTTTTTTTTTTGGTCCACACAAGAGATTATGGTCTGGAGGACTTAACTCTTTCTGTTCCAGAACGCAGAAAACCTGCTGTTCAGATCAGACAGGATTTCATATGGTGTACCATAATTACCGTGGGTCCAGCAACACTTCATCTCATACCTGGGTCATCTCAATAAGTCTCTTGCCATCCTTCTTTGTTCCATATCTTGCTCTTCCTCCCCCTCTCTAATTTATAAATTTTGAAATCATAATTAAATCAATACTACTCTTGCTAATGGAGAGGTTAGATCAAGATATACTCTTGAGGCTCTATTCATCACTCCTATAATTTTCCAAACCTATATACTCCACCTCGATCACCTCTCTTCTATGTGCTGGGAGTTGTCTACTCCCTAGTAGAATGTAAGTTCCTTGAGGGCAGGGACTTTCTTTGCTTTTGTTCATCTTCTGTATTCCTGCCAAATGGATTTTTGTTCATGGATTTATACTAAATATCAGCAATGGCATTAAGCAGAGAGGTTGGCATATAGTAAATGTTTAATCATTTTAAAAAAATTTTTGTCTATTCCTTCATATAAGCCATATAATCATCCTACATGCTTGTCTTGCTATACATTTTCTAAATCATATCTCTCTCATGATTTCTGATATGAAGACATTACCATTGGCAATATGCTGCAACTGATCTACCCCCACTATGGGTCTCTCTCTTACTCTTTCATTCATCTGCAAATTTTTACCTTTAGGTATTGTTGGACCTCATATTATCATCAGAAGAAAATCAATTATCAATAAATTATCAAGTACTTACTATGTTCTAAACACTAACAAGATAACATTTATTTCTCATAATTCTGCCTTCTAGGACCTAGCAGGGTGGCAGCTAGGTGATGCAGTAGATACAATGCTTTCCCTGGAGTCAGAAGTTGAGTTTAAATCTGGCCTCAGACACTTACTAGTTGTGTGACACCGGGCAAGTCACTTAACCTTGTTTTCCTCAGTTTCCTCATCTATAAAATGAGTTCAAGAAGGAAATGGCAAACTACTCCAGCATATGTGCCAAGAAAACACCAAATGGTGTCATGGAGAATTGAATGACTAAAAGGATTCAACAATAACAGGGCCAAAATAAACAAACAAATAAAAAACAAACAAATCCCCCCAAAAGGGTCTAATCCCTCCTCCAAGTGGTAGCTCCTTCAAATACTTGAAGACTTACTGATTCACTTGCCTTTCTAACCACTCTTTTTTTGTGGCTAATCAGCCATATCATGGCTCTTAGCCCAAGGCTCTTTTCTCTCTACACTCTTAAGTGACCTCATTGAGTCCCTCGGATTTAATTATCATCACAATGAGAATACCCCTCAAAGGGCTGTTTTCCCAGCTTCCACTCTCTCTCCTGGACTTTAGTCCTGCATGATCACTCTCCTATTGAATATTTCAAACTATGTGTCTCAAAGATATATTGAACTCAAAATGACCCAAAGTGAATCCATGATTATTTTCCCCTACTCCAACCCACCTTTCAATATTTGTGTCAATGGTACCACCATTTTTCCTCTCTTCCAGTGATGCAACCTCATTGTTGCTCTTCATTCCTCCTTCCCTTATCCCACGTATCTGATCAGTTTCCCAATCTTGCTGTTTCAACTTCCACATCTACATTCAGGCATTCATCACCTCTCATCTAAATGACTACCATAGACAACTAATTGATCTTCCTGAATGAAGTCGTTCCCTATGGCTAGTCTATCTTCTGTATTCCTGCCAAACAGATTCTTATAAAGCTCAGATGTGCCCACGTCACTCTGCCATTCAAATATGTCAGTGGCTTTATATTGCCTTTGGATCAATTATAAAATTCTCTATTTGTCTTTCATATTACTTTCAGTGCTGCACAGTATTTAGCCCTGTGCCTAACTCATAATAAGTTCTAAATGAGTGCTTACTTATTGAACTACTCCATGATTCAAACAAACTGCCCTTTTTTCTGTTACTCACACATGATAGTCCATTTCCTGCACCTTGACACTGGTCATTGCTCATTCCTGGAATGAACTCCCTTGTCATATAGACCTCATCAAATAACCCTTCTCTTCCTTTAAGATTCACCTTCTGCCTTTCCAAATCTCTCCAAATGCTAGTGTCCTCATTCTCAAACTATCTTGTTTATAACTACTTTGTGTTTACATGGGTAGCTAAGTGTCCCAGTGGATAGAGTGTTGGGACTGGCACCAGGAAGACTCATCTTACTGAGTTCAAATCCAGTCTCAGACATTTACTAGCTGTGTGACCTGGGTAAGTCACTTAAACCTGTTTGCCTCAGTTTCCTTGTGCATAAAATGAGCTGGAGAAGAAAATGGCAAACCACTCCAGTGTCCTTGCTAAGAAAATCCAGGGTCACAAACAGTTGGATGGGACTGAAATGTCTCAACAACAACAAATCGAATCCTGGCATGATTTGAATATACTTATACGTGGGTACTTGTGCTTCTCTTATCAGAATTTAAGTTCCTTGAAAGTAATGATTGTTTCATTCTTTATGTATGTATTTGTATCACTAGCCCACAGTGTATGGAATACAGTAGGAATTTAATATATGCTAGCTAACTGATTATTTCCTGTCCTTCCTCCCCTCAAAATTTTCTTCTTTTGAGTATAAACATCCCTAGGACCTTCAACCAATGCTTACATGGCATACATTTGACTCTCCTCAGTATTTTGGCTATCTTTGCTCTCTTTTCTTCCCTTTCTACAGTTTTTCAACTGTCCTTCCTAAAATGTGCTCCTGAAAACTGCACAGGATAGAATAGATGTTGCCCAACTAGGGCTGAGTACGATGGGAATAGAAGTCTCTCACCCTGGTTATTCGATGTGAGGGCAGTCCATGATCACATGATTTTCTGGATTGCCAACAACTCATCAAGCTAATAGTTCACAAACACCCACAGATACTTTTCACATTCACTACTTTCTGGCCATGTCCCCCTTCCCCATTCTATATTTCTGCAGTTGATTTTTTTTAATGAAAGAGTAAGTGAATAAAGTGCCTAGCCTGGAGCCGAGAAAATCTGAGTTCAAATCTGGCCTCAGATACTTCCTAGCTGGATGACCCTGGGCGAGTCATTTAACCCTATTTGCCTCAGTTCCCTCATCTATAAAATGTTCTGGAGAAGGAAATCACAAACCACTCCGTCATCTTTGCCAAGAAAACTCAAAATGGTATCACAAAGAATCAGAAACAACTGAAAAACAAGAACAAGAATTCACATGTATCCCTATTAACTCATCATATTAAATTTGGTCCATTATTTTAGCATAATTAAGTCATTCTGGATCCCGATTTCATCATCCAACACATTGGCTGTTAAAATTCGCATTATCTGTCAACCGATAAGAAAGTATTTGTGGCTTCGTTCAAGCCATCTTTATTTTTCTTTGTTTATTTTTTGTTTTGTTTTGTTTTGTTTAGTAGAACAGAACAGGGTCATAAGAGTGCTAAGTTACTCTGTAAGACACCTCCCACTAGTCACCATGTGCTTATTTCTCATACTTGGGGCAGGTTATTGAACCCCTTTGAATCCTTGTGACTGTGCAATATGCAGGCGGCATTACTGCATCTTGCCCAGCAGGACATCATGAGTCACTTTGACAAATGCTTTGATAACACTTGGGTTTGATATGATTAGAGCATTCCCCTGACCTATTTATCTAGGGATTCTTTCAAAAAGGTTAATGAAGTCACTGGAGCATCACCTGCTCTTGAGAAGTTGCTATTGCCCCATAGTGGCGTTAATCTTTCTAAGTTCTCCCAAACCATCCCTCTAATTCATCTCAGTACTTAGCCAGGTACCCCAAGTAAGCAAACTTGTTTACTTCTTCCCATTTAAAATTAATTCAGGATATTTGATTTTCTTCAGTCCCATAGCACCTCTCCTTCTTGTCCACTATTTTCAAAAGATAACTGACCAGTAGCTCAGCAATCATATTGATCGGTTTGGCCTTCTCTCCCCACTCACTGTGGTCACAAGCAGTGTTGCTTTCAAACTATTTGGTTTCCAAGGTTATTAGGATGCAGTATCAGGAATGGAAAAAAAGTAAAAAAGGAAAGGAAGGAAGGTGTTCACACATTCACCCTAGGGAGCCACAGATTCAGTGTCTGCTAGAACTAGAAGGATCTCTGGAGATTCTGTGTCCAAGAACCTGAAGATCAGAGAGGTTAAAAACCTGTCCTATTTCAGTGCTTGGGTAGTGGTGGTTGTCTTTCCTTCTCAAAGAGGACCAAAATGACATCACTATGCTAGAGTCAATCTCATTGTGTCTGACCATGGCTGATCTAGGCTTAGAACCCTGGCGTTCTAACTTCAGTTCTAGTATCCTCATCCAAAATAGACAGTATCTATTTGTACCCTAGGGAATGATAACTTTCCAGGAATAGCTTTTTTTTTTGTTTGTTTTGTTTTGTTTTTCCCTTTTCCTTCTTTTTCTTTTTGTCTTTCTTAGCTTGAGAAATAATTCCTATCCACTTGGTTGTATATTAACTAAATATGAACTCAGATCCTTATTAGCTGCATTACCATAGGCCAATCACAATACATGCCCCTGAGCCTCAATTTTTTCATCCCTAAAGTGGGAGTAACAATCTCTCTGAGTCCATAAATATTAATTAAATACTTCTAAGTGTTATTGTGAGCATCAGATGAGGCAGTGTAGATGAAGTACTTTGGAAACCTTAAGGTGCTAATACAAATGTTTCCTGTGATATTTGGGCTTAATTTTTCACCAGAACATCTCTCTCTGTCTCTCTCTCTCATCTCTTTCATTTCTTCTTTATCTCTCCTCTCTATCTCTGTATTTCTGTCTCTGTCTCTATGTCTTTCTGTCTGCCTCCTCTCAGTATCTCCTCTCTCTTGCTCTTTATCTCTCTTCTGTTTTCTCTCTGATCTCTCAATTCTCTCCATCTCTTCTCTTCTCTTCTCTTCTCTTCTCTTCTCTTCTCTTCTCTTCTCTTCTCTTCTCTTCTCTTCTCTTCGCTTCTCTTCGCTTCGCTTCTCTGTCTCTTCTCTGTCTCTCTGTGTGTTTCTGTCTCTGTGTCTCTCTCTGTGTCTCTCTGTCCCTGTTTGTCTATGTCTCTGTTTCTGTGCCTCTCTCTCTCCTCTTCTCTCTTCTCTTCTTTGTGTGTGTGTGTGTGTCTCTCTCTGTCTCTGTCTCTCTGTATCTCTCTGTCTCCCTGTCTCTCATTTTCTTAGCACTTTTTTTTTTCTAAAGGGAGGAAGGTCTGTGCTCGATGCTTATCACTGCAGTTTATCTTAGCCATCGGTACATATGCCAGCAGCTTATGAAAAGGCCCAGAATATATATTTTTTAATTCCCATTTTAAATTTAAATTCATTAGTTTATGGGCTGCTAGGAATTGACAGCTTTACTCTCTAATCGTCCTTAAAATTTATGTTAAAGGCTGCTGTAAAATCGAAGGGGGGGGTGGCTCCTTGCTCAAACGCCAGGCACAAATTGCTAAATAAAACCTGCAGCTGAAGTCGATTTGCTGTGGGTCATATAACTCGCAATAGCGCTTTTATTAAGGGAGGTTCTCGGAGCGAGCGTTCGCTCCCTGCCCGCCCATCGCTGCCGCCGCCGCCGCCGCGCTCCTCCGCCAACACTTACAATATCAATGCACCGCCTTTACTGCCTGCCTCCTCATGGTGCGTTTTGGAGAGTGGTAATGTACCCATAAAGTATGTCACCCGGTTCCGCGCTAAGTGGATTTCTGATTTATGCTTGTTAGTTTTAACATGCAGCGTGGCAGCCGTTACCTTCTGTTCGAGAGATTGTCTGTGCGTGCGTGTGTTATGTGTGTGTATGAGGGGGAGGGGGGTGGTGCGTGTATGTTTGTGTGAGCGCGCGCAATTTACATCTCAACCACCCTGGAATGTCTCAGTAGTTGGGGCATTCATCAAGGTGAGCTTTACTAGACAGTAGACTTGAGAACCTTCAGAGTTGGGATGGGATCTGCCTGCAAAGTCCTCTGATGAATTTCAGGCCCTCCTTTGCAAACCACGGGTCAGAGTGGGTGGCTATGGCTTGGCCTCCTAGAGAAAAGAATGCTTCCTGCCTAGGCCAGGCCTGACCTGCGAGTCAAAACCTGCCCAATGAAGCCAAGTTGTTATCCCAGCCCACATGCCCCCAGAGCTTTTGAGCCCAGGACCTTTGTTCATCTCATGAATCCAGCTCTCACTTGTCCTTTGCTGGCTCCGAGGAATTTAGGAGGTGGTGTTCTTTGGTAGAGAACTGTTTTTATCACCTAGACCTGTCTCTCCTAACACCCCAGCCAGAGGATCTTTGGCCTGGGACCCCTGTCCCTTTGAGAACCAGCATGGTGCAGCCAGTAGGCTGGATTTGGAATTAAAAGACCCAAGTTCACAACCCTAATCTTCCAATTGGTGTTTGATTTACAGTAAGTTGCATCACTTTTCTGGGGGTCAGTTTCCATGTGTATAGAATGAGGGGGTTAAATTTGCCGGCCTTTGATGCCCCTTCCAACTTTAAATCTTCACATAATCCTTCCCACTATGCCTTCCTTCCCCTCATCTTTGGGAAATCTCATTGTCCTGCAAGATTGAATCTGCCTGGTATTCACATTTTATCAGTCTCTTCGGGCTGGAACCTCTGACTGGAGTGCAGGCCTCTGTTTGAGGCCGAAGCTCAACGTAGTCTTCTCCCCATTTCTCACCAACTAAAGGCTATTGGTTATTTTCCTCCAAAAGCCCCACCTCTTTGCAGCCTCCTTTGTGTGCTGTCTTTCTTTATTAACTTGCAAGCTCCTCGAGGGCAGGGAATGTCTTTATTTTTAATTATATCCGTATTCCAAGCACTTAGTACAGTGCCCGGAACATAGCAGGCCTGTAATAAATGTTGATTATTTTTTTTTCTGACAAGACAATCAGGGTTAGGTGACTTGTTCAGAGTCACATAGCTAAGTGAGTATCATGTGTCTGAGGTCATATTTGAACTCAGGTCTTCCTGACTCCAGGGCCAGTGCACCACCTAGCTGCCCCTATGTTTATTGACTATTGACCATTCCCAACTCTAACACAACCCATGGGACCCTGGGAAAGTGACTTACTATATCTACCCCCCCATTTTCTCATTTGTAACAGAGATTAGACAGAGAATGACAGACAGACAAGAGGTAGCATGTAATGAATACAACTGAACCACCACCATCGTCTTTACTGCCATCCTCCCTCAAATCCTAATGGAGGCAGCCCATAACCCTGAATTCCAAAGCCTTGGAAATATCAGTGTCCTTAAGATCACTGCCGCTATTTCCAACCAAGTCCCTAGAGCCATTATTGAGAGGAGAAATGATTGTGGAGAAAGGGTCTATCTTCTTCATAACCACCAGCAAAAACTACTATTAGCCACCAAGAGGCAGATAAACACAAAAGCCCTGGGGATGGCAGCACAGCCCAGACCACCAGTCCTATTTCCACACCAGCCCTTATAGTCACAAACTGGCCCATAGCTGCAGCAGACAGGGGTCCATCCATCCTCAACACATGCCAACTATCTGCCATGAATAGGGCTGGCGAACCAGGCTAGATGAAGAAGCAACAAAACACTCTGAGGTAGAAACAGTAAGTGCCGGTTAGGTAAACTTCCCTCCAACACCACCTGGATCACCCTCTTCCCTAGGTCCCTTATGGACCTGGGTCCTAGGATCCTGAATTTGCCAGTGATTGTGGTGGTCACAGTCATCATTCTGGGAAGGTACTTATAGGTGCTATCCCTACGCTAGCGAAGACTTGGAAAAGAATGTTCTTGTCACCCAAGCCTTGGGACTGTCAAATAGTGTGATATTGGAAACTGATACAATTTTATGGATGGAAATGGCATCAAAGGTATTACCATCTGCTTTACTTCTGCAGGATCATGAGATATTCCCATCTCAATTGTGGTTGGAAGCATCGATAGGTAATGTCTTCTCCTTTAGAATGTGAAGTCCTAGAGAGCTGGGACTGAACTACTTTACTATGTATCCTTAATGCTTAGCACAGTACCTGACACATAGTAGGTTTTTAATAAATGCTTACTGAATGAGCACAGTGCTTTGCATGTAGTAAGTGCTTAATAAATGCCTTATTCATTCATATATGTAAAATATTGATTCATACATTTTACATACATACATATATACACTGATTTCTTTGTTTTTTTGTTTTTTTGCATAGGTGGCTATTTTGTAGATGTGGTTGTTAATGTTGTTTAATACCAAAAGTGAAACAGTGTACTCTGATATACTTTACTTTAATCAATACAGTTTCATTGTTTTCCTCATGATGCTTCTTTTAAGGAAAAAAAAAGATATATTTTGTTTTCACATCACTTTCATTTTGGAATATACCTCCCTTATAGACTCATCCCTGATAACAAAGTATAACAAAAGAGAGAAAAATCAGCTACATTACCCAACACATTAACCTAGTCTCACCTTGCACTCAGCATTCTATACCCATAGTCCCCCACCTTAACAAAGAATGCCAGGGAGTAACATCTCAAGACGATGAATGGCTCAGCAGCTCAGAGCCACTGAATAACAGGTAGGTAGTAATAGGTAGTTCAGAGGATAAGAGATCACTAAACCCTGGGATGATAGGTGGAAGAGCTGCCCCTTCTAAGAAGAGGTAGAATTTGAGATGAGGACCTTGAAATGCTTTTTGTCATTGTTGAATCATTTCAGTCGTGCCCAACTCTTTGGGACCCCATTTATGCTTTTCTTGGCAAAGATACGGGAGTGGTTTGCTATTTCCTTCTCCAGCTTATTTTATAGATGAGGAAAATGAGACAACAAATTTAAGTGACTTGCTCAGGGTCATACAGCTAAGAAGTGTGTAAGGCCAGATTTAAACTCAGATTTTCCTTCCTAACTCTAGATCCGGTTCTCTGCCCACAACACCAAGTAGCTGAGGTCAGATGGCTACTACTCAGCTATGTTGTTGCTTCCTTTATTATTCACAGGTTAGAAAAGGCGAGATCTCTCCAGCTCTGAAATTCCATCATCTTTACATTTTATACCTCATAGCCCTCATCATTTGCTGAATTGATGGATGGATGAATGAATGAATGAATCTGTGTTGGTGAGTAAAAACATAATTGTGGGGAGAAGAGCACAGACTCAGGTTCAGATGAACACCTTACAAAGGTTTCCTGCTGACAGTGATCGATAACTCATTGGTATAGCACTGAATGGTCTCCAGTCATGTGACCAAGAGAATGCCATGTCCAGAAATCCTCCCCTTGCTCTAGTAGGGGAATTGATACTGCAGGAGAAGCTGAGACGATACCACTGCTAATTTCATCATAGCTCATAGCAGAGCAAGGATAATCCAGGATTTCTTTCCTTAACTTTTATAAAAAGAAACTACATAATTATACAGAGTATTATAATCTAACCTCATCCCATAGCAAGTATTCATCTCCCTGAATGCCAAAGAGCACTTGTATCATGTACTTGGCAAGCTGAATTATAGAAAAGGATGATGTTAACAATTATTATAATATTGTAACATTAGGTATCAAAGGATTCCAAGACTCTGTGTTCTCTTCTTCCCTGCTCTTTCAGTGAAGTTTAGCTTCCAAGATCCATGCTCATGTCCTTCGTGCCACCATGTTCATTCTTCCAGGGAAAATTTAAGTGAGCCCTGAGTTCAAGCTTTAGGGTTGAGAGAATTATAAGATCATTCATAAGATTAAATTGTACCTCAATAGCTTCCAGACAGGTCTTAGCCTTCCTCATTAGAATCCAAGAATAACAGAGCATTTGTGAAATATATAACTCTTCCATGCATACTGTGCTCTCCAAAAGTGACATGTCCATAGATGATGGGGACAAACTTTTTTTGTTAAGATTAAATGAAATTCTTGGTTTTTATTACATATGGCTTCTTCTCTTTTAAAGAACATAATAAGATCAACCAATATCTTTCAAAGTATGATTCTTAGCAAGCTTTTTTGATTGCTTTCCTTCTGGAACTAATTTATTAAAAGAGAATCAGGCAAACAAAACACCACCAGCAATGCTGGGCAAAATAGGACATATTTCTTTTTTCTCCCAGCTCCACTGAAACACAAGGAAGGAGGAGAGAAATAGAGAACAAGAAAGGAGGCAACCCCCTCACACCTTATTCTAGGCATCCAAAGCGGAAGAACCCATTACTACTCATGGCCTTCATCCCGTTGGATTACTTCAGTCCAATCTGCCAGATGCCAGTGATGATGCCAGGGGTAGTCTGGTTGTTTTCCACTATTTTACCAATACTCTCTGCTGTGCTTCCCAGTGTCCATAGTAGCAGCCACTACCTTGTCTCTTGACCCCAACTCCAATTACCCTATTCCAGTGCTCCAAACTTCTTGGAGTCATCAGATCTACTCTCTTCTTAATCCAAACTCCATTGATTCTCCTCCATGTGAGAGCTATTGAATTCCTCCCTTGAAGTTTGTGAGTGGAGTTACACTAATAATTCACATATTTACTACGTTAAAGTCTGCAGAGTACAATTCTCACAACAACAACAAAAAAATGCTTTCTGGTACTTTCCATTTGATGAGGAGGGAACTAAGATTCTGAGAGAAGACACTTGCTCTGGGTTGCTAGGTAATAAATATCTGGGGCAAGATTCAAAACCATGTTTCTTGAATCAAGGGCCAGACCTGAACTCCCTGGAACTATGCAGCCTCATCCTGACCTTGGCCATTTTCTAGCACACTGCTGTTGTTGCACACTCCGCCCTAGACTATCACATATCATGGGGGAATGGGGATAGAGCTGAGCCAATCAACTTGGTACAACCGTCATCAGATCAAACTATTGATGCATCTGGAAAGTGTGCTAATCTATGTATTAATTTCGATTATTGTTCTCCTCACTACTTCCAAAACTAAAACACCCTTCCCTGGCCTCCACTACCTTGTATGTATTATCTTCTCCAATTAGAATGTAAGGTATTAGAGTAGTGGAAAATTTTCCACCCTATATTTGGATTCCCAGCTCCTGATCTAGCATAATACTTGCCACATAGTAAAATCTTAATAATTGCTTGCATTCATTCATTCATTCATTCATTCATTCATTCATTCTCTACTATAGCATAATACCTTCTCTTTTTTTTTGGCTGGAAAGCATTTTTGAGATCATCTTGCCCAACTCTAGTTCTTCACAGAGGAGGAAACTGAGGATCAATGGAGGTGAGTGATTGGCCAATGGCACTCAACTAGTGAGTGGCAAAGCTAAGTGTAAAAATAATAAGCTAGTAATCACTATTTTTCTCATTTTATCCTCATAACACCCATGGGGTATAAGTGTTATTATTATCTCCATTTTACAGATGAAAAACACTGAGGCTGAAAGAGGTTAAAGGGCTTGCCCAGGGTCATACCTCTAGTAAGAGTCTGTGGGAGAATCTGAACTCAGATCTTCCAGATGCCAGATTGAGCACTCAATCCACTCTGCCATCTAGCTGCTTACAAGAAAAAGTCAAGCTGGACTAGCCTCATTTTCTTTTTTGACACACAGGGTTAAATCAAGACCTGGTAAATCCAGGAAATGTTATAAATAAAGCTTATTTAGATATTTGCAAGTCATTTCATATAGTATTTCAAGCTATTCTTATAAAAAAGATGAAAAGATGTGATCTAGACAACATTACAATTAGAGGAATTTGGAAGTGGCTGAATTGCCAGACTTAAAGAAGAAATGTCAACGGTTCTATGTCACATTGGCAAGTGGTCTTTGGTGGTGTGCTTCAGGGCTCTGTTCTGGGCCATGTTATGTTTCAGATTTTTATCAATGATCAGTGTAATGGCATAGATGGCATGGTCATTTGAAGATGACACAAAGTTTGGCAGGATACACATTGAATGTCAGAGACAGGGCCCTAAAAGATCTTGACAAGCTATGATCTAGAACATCGATAAAATTGATAAGCAGGCTTGCTAAAGACCTTAAGTCAATGCCTTTTATGGATTGGTTGAAAGAAGTAGGAATTTTTAGTTTGGAGAAGAGAAGACTGGGGTTAAGGGAGAGGGTATTGGGACATGATAGCTGCTTTCAAGTATTTGATGGGGGTCTTCTGGGCCCCATCAGGAAGAATCAATGTGTAAAGAAAATCTCTAATTCCAGGAGCTATCCATTATGGAAATGCATGGATTTAGGAGATAGGAGTTTCCTCCTCATTGGAGACCCTCTAGCAAAGGCTGAATGGCTACTTGCTACATAGTTTGCAGAAGAGCTTGTTTGTTGGGTCTGAGTTGGACTAAATACGTCCTAAGGCCCCTTCCAACCACAGAATTCTGTGATCCTGTGATAAAACAAATGGCAAAGCATTATGGTCTTAGAAGAAAAAAGAAATCCCTCTGCTTTTTAAAGTGTTACCAGGGAAACTACTGAAGGAAATTTTCAAAGCTACATTTGGTTCAATATTCTCTTTTTTTAATTTTTAATTTTTTTTTTTTGTTTTTAGGCAATTGGGGTTAAGTGACTTGCCCAGGGTCACACAGCTAGTAAGTGTCAAGTGTTTGGTCTGAGGCCAGATTTGAACTCAGGTCCTCCTGACTTCAGGGCCGGTTCTCTATCCACTGTGCCACCTAGCTGCCCCTATGGTTCAATATTCTCTTGATAGGTCAGGCTGGACCACATTTAGGTAAGTCAAACAACAGTTTCCCAAGCAAAAGGGGATTTTCATAATTTGGGGAGATAAAGGAGAAAACTGAAAAGTCTCAGATTATGGATTTAGATATGGAAGAGGCTGCAGAGACCTTCTAGTCTAACCTGTGCCACCTTTTAGATGGGGACATTATATCCAAGGGAGGATTTGCCGAAGGTCACACTGGTAAATAAGTTTCAGTCAGGATTTGAATCCAGGTCTTCTGACTCCAGAACCAGTCCTTTTCCCACTGTACCATATTAGATTGTGAAGAATATGCAACTTGCCTTAAAGTAAACTAATCCTACTCTTCCATAAATCTGGCCCTCTTCACTTCTTCACTTTTCTGGATGTCATGAGTACTCTCTAAGTGCATTCCAGGATTGATCCAGAGCTGCTTTTGGATGGACTGATACCTGAGAGATGCTCAGGGAAAGTCCTGTCTAAGGGCAGGATTTGATTAAAAAAAACATATATGGTAGAGAGAAGAGAGCAAGACATAATGGAGACAGGAATCTGAACTCACAGTTAGGAATTTTTTTTTTTTTGCTTTTTAGTATGGCAATCAGGGTTAAGTGACTTGCCCAGCGTCACACAGCTAGTAAGTGTCAAATGTCTGAGGCCGGATTTGAACTTGGGTCCTCCTGGCTCCAAGGTCAGAGCTCTACCCACTGTGCCGCCTAGCTGTCCCCAGAGTTAGCAATCCTTAAGTTGAAAAAAATTCTTGCCCCTGGCACATAGTTGCTGTGTGACTGGGAAAATGACTTAACTTTCTAGTGTCTCAGGTAGCTTTAAAACCTGCTCTGCAACCTTCAGAGTGTAGGTTGCAAAGCAGGTGTCTGATCTGCAGTGGTGGTGTCTCTTTCCTCACTGGTATTTATCACTACCAATGAATTTTCAAAAATCTGTTAAAAATTAAAAAGACCTCATTGGGAATTCAATTGGTTGGATCAACTCAATTCAGTTCACATCAATAAACATGTATAAAGTACAGTTTATGTAAAAGGTTTCCTCTTAGGTGACTGAAGATATAGCAATACATAGTAAATGACCTTTGGAATAGCTGAGTATGACTCGGGGCAGGGGAGGTGGGGAAGAGATAAACACAGTCTTCTAGCAACAGAGTGACCCAGACAAAGTGAAAGGACAAAGTCTAAGAAGAGAGAGATTTCTTTCACCTGAGGCAGCCTGAGCAAAGTTGCTTGGAACTTTTGGGATATAGCTGCTTCTTATGGGACTTAACAGCATCAGGGTGGAACTGTCCACTGCTGAAATGTGTGCTGAAGAACCAAGAGATTAGGATCCCACAATCACCGGCTTAAAAGGACAGAGGGACATTTTCTGTACTGAATGTGACAAATTATGTATGAGAGCTTAACTCGAGCTGAAAGTAGACAGAATCCTGGTTTTGCTGAAATCTGGCCTGAACCAAGATCGTGGGTTCTGATTGCCCCCTGGATGCTGCTGCTACCACATTTCTGCCTTTCTCTTTCATTCCCTGGGTATGTTTCATGCCTTCCTGTCTCAGTCCATGGATTATCTTCTATTCTCTTCTCCAAAATAAGGTGAACCTCGTTGCTCTCTAAGCCGTACAGCTTATTATTGACCTTCTATGTCCTTTAAAGGTATAAACTCTCCCAGACAGTTTCATGCTTTGCCCAGGAGACCTCAGCCCGCACTGTGAAAGAACTGCAGGTACAGGTCCTTGGTAGTGTTATGTCTGGCTTGACCAAGGGAGGGAGGAGGAGACCTGATAAAGCAGCACCAGTGATTAATTAGACTTATTCTCCTTCCCACAGAAGATAAAGTTAGCATAAATAACTAGAAATCGCAGTTCTGAGTTCCACATTTTTAGGACAATGATAAACTGGAGTGTCTCCAGAGGACAAGTATCAGGATGGCAGAGGACCTGGTCTCCACATCATATGAAGGTCAGTTGAAAGAACTGGGAAAGGTTATCCTAAGAGTAGACAAAAATCAGAGGAGGAGGTGACAAAAACAAATAAACAAACAAAAAAAGGCTTCCATTATTTGAAGGACTATCATGGGAAGAAAGATTAGAGTGGTTCTTTTTGGCCTCAGAGGGCAGAACTAGAAACAAAAGGTAGAAGTTGCAAAGAGAAAAATTAATCTTGAAGTCAGGAAGAACTTAACAATTACTGCTAAAAAAAAACAGAATGGGATGCCTTAAATGATACAGATTTTCCCATCTGTGGAGATCTTCAGACAAGTTGGAGAACTACTGGTCACTTAGGATATTAGGGATTTATTTTTTTTTTTGGTAAGGGTTAGACTTTGAAATCTCTGGGAACTTTCAGATTCTGTGATTCTATAAGACAAATTTCAGCTCTATTTATGAAGGGGAAAAACATGTTGGGAAAATATATAAGGAATGACTTCTTTATAATTAAACTCATCTGAAAATGAAATGGTTTTCCTCATGGAATGGGGGCTTTCTATAATAAAATGTATTCTAGCAGAGACTGTAAAATCATTTAGTGGGGCCATTGTAGACCAAATTCATGCTTTGAGGTAGGACCATACTGCCTTGGTCCTGAGCTCCTTTCAATTCTGCAATAAGATTCTACCATTAGTCACTCTTCATGTTTGAGGAGTCTGAGTCTAAGATTGTCTGCTGCAAAGCCTCAATTATGATATAATTCCAGGAAGACAGCAGCAGGTTGTTTGGTCTGGGTTTATCTTCAAAGCCCAGAGCCTGCCTCATGGAGACACACAAAGATTGAGCAAATGTTGAAGCTCTGTTCTCATTGTCTCCACTTCTTCTAGCTCCTCAAATGGATGTCATGATTTTTAACAGGATTTCAACCTACTTCAATCCATGTGGCTAGCTATCTGATAGCAAGCTTGTCCTTTGGAACATTTTCTACCAGGGCACTTTGTCACAGTTGAACAGCATGAAACAAAATGTGGTTTGTTGTTTTTCCCCAAACTCAGTGATTTGAAGGACTTACTCTAAAGGAGGGCCCAGTCTATGGTGGAGTTACTTAATTAGTTCAGTCAGGTGTTAGGTTTCTTTACTTTGATACTTTCGTCTCCAAGCCCAGCAGGGGTTTACCTCGTTTGGGGGTAAACCCAAAGTGGATTTCAGCTCTTAATCTATTTTGAGCAGAACTCTGGCAGTGGCTTAAAGGTGATCATCACAGATAGTTTCCACATGAGCAGAAACCCTCACAGTTCGTGCTTAATAATAAATCAGACTTTTAAGTTCTTTCTTGTTATTTGTTTGTTCGTTAATATATAAGCTAATTATACAAGGCAGGTATGAGAGCATATTTGTAGTTCATTAGTGCTGCATTGATTCCAGTTTGCTTGTTACAGTTATTAATGCATCAATTAGTATGTTCTTCACCATGACGTAGGTAAAGACTGGACTTGACTCCTAAGATTCTTCTGTACTCTAAGATGTTACTGTTCTTTGACCTTGAAAGGCAGTGATGGAAAAAAAAATCTGGGCATAGGTGGAGGGAGGACACTTTCATTTGCCCTCACTACACATATGGCAATGGACAACTCCCTGTAGAATGGGGATAAAAATATGTGTACTACCATTCTAGAAGGGTTGTAATTAGGAAAGAATTAAAAAAAAATACTTTAATATGCTATATACATGTGAGTCAAAGGATTATAGAGTTAGTGCTGATCAGAACTCTAGAAGTCCTTCAGTCCAAACTCCTCAATCTATGGATGAGGAAAGTGAGGCAGAGAGGTTTTGTGATTTGCCTGGCATCTGATATGTATATGAGGTGATTCTTTTTTTTTGGTGAGTCAATTGGGGTTAAGTGTCTTTCCCAGGGTCACACAACTAATAAATATTAAGTCTCTGGTCTGAGACTGGATTTGAACGCAGGTCCTCCTGATTCCAAGGCAAGCGCCCTACAAGTTCTATCCACTCTATCCACTGTGCCACCTAGCTGCCCCATGAAGTGAAATTTGAGCCCAGATCTTCCTGATTCCAAGGCAAGCACCCTACAGGTTCAGTATTCACCTTAGATAAATGGGCACATGACCAGAAACCTTACAAATGTCACTAGATTGGTGTGATGATCAGATAATGTAAATAGAAGATATGTATTATTCCACTATGGCATATTGCTGTTGTGGAATTGCTAACCTTATTTATTTATACATTTACTTATTCATTCATTCACTCATCCATTCCTTTATTTATTTATTTATTTGTTTAGTTATTTAGTTATTTATCTGTCTATTCATTTATTCATTTATTTATTTATTCATTCATTTATTTGTTTGTTTGTTTGTTTATTTGCTGTTACCTTAACGATAGTAAAAGAGTCGAAGTGCAGTGAGAAATGTCAGCTATGTGCACAAGATGAGGCAACAGCTGATACTTGCACCGTAAAAACCCTTCACATGCCACTCCCACAGTCCTACAATCCCCATTTGCCAAACAAGTTCTTTGTTGGGATTTACTGATCACAGGACATGGAGTCAGAACCCAGACTGGAAGAAGATTGATTTATATGAAAATAGGTGCGATTCAAAGTAAACACAAGAAATAACTTCCTCAATAAAAGTCCTGCTAAACATACAAAAACAACAATAAGGTTTTCAAAGCAATTTAAATGTGAAAACAAATTATTTTTGAATATAGTTCTAAACAAGTTGACTCACGATGATAATCACTATTATCATAGGTATGTGGGCCAAATTTCTGAGGACCATTCTCACATCCATAATGCCATTCCTGACCTTTATCTCTAACTTAATGCTGCATTTCCCAGAATCACAAAATCTCAGAGTTAGAAGGAATATCTAATTTAACCTATATCTGAATATCACTGCATTCTACCACACTCAAAAAAGTGGTCATTTACCCTTTGCTTGAAGACTGCCCCCCCACACACACTATGGGCAATACCCTTTACTACCCTTCACTTCTGAATAATTTTAACATTAAGAAAGATTTTCCTTATATCCAGCCAAGACCTCCCTAGCCATAGCTTCTACTCAATCCTCCCATTTCTGCCATCTAATCTTCTTTGACATTAACACCCTCCAGATATCCCAAGCCAACTACCATGACCCTGCTGCCTCCCAATAGAAGCCTTTCTTTTACAGTCTTGGCATCCACAGTTCTTTAATTGATCCTCAAATGGCCTTTCAATCCACATTTATGAATGCTCTCCTCTGGATATTCTCCAGATGGTCCATGTTCTTAATGCCCCCTCCCCCCCAAAAAAACAAACAACTGAATGCAGTACTACAGATATGGTCGGACTTGGGAAGGTGAAAGTATAACCACTGACCTTTCTCTCTGACACTGACTCTTTTTGTAGAATGAGAGAAATATTGTTATTTTTCAGATCTGATCAGTGATTGGGAGCCAAAAGGGGGCTTAGAGGTCATCTAGTCCAACCCTGTCATTTTACAGATAAAGAAACAGAGTCACAGAGAGACAAGCATGGCTTGCTCAAGTTCACACAATAATACGGAGCAGAGATGGGGTTTGAACTTAGGGCTTTGCAGTCCAGACTTAGTACTTGTTCTACTCTGCACCACTACTGCTACTTTAGGCTGACCAAGATTCAGCTTGTATTCAATTCCAGCCTCAGATCTTTTTCACTTGATCTCTCATCTAGCCGTGCCTCCCTTGTTTTATACTTGTCATTAGCTCCTTATCAGAAGGAAGGTTTCATTCTTTGTACCTGTATCCCCAGTGCCTGGTACAGTGGCTGGCATGTGGTAATCACCTAATAAATATCTGTTGAGTGGTTGATTATAGAGTTAATGCTTTCAACCTGAGCAAAGAGCTTTGCATTCATTTCTTCTAAATTTATTTTCATTAGATTTGGTCCATGATTCTGGCCCCATGAGATCCTTGTGAATCCTGACTGTCATCTGTGTTAGAAATTCCTCCTAGATTTGTCATCAGCAAATTTGATAACAGTGCCATCTGTGCTTTCATTCAATTCACTTACAGATAGATTTAATAGCACAGGGATGAGGGTGGATTAAATTATTAATGACTGCCCTTAGGATGTGGTCATTCCAAAGAACTGACAAAATAGTTATATCGTAATGTGTTCAATATCTGTGCTGTCTTCAGATCATATAGGACACGACCTCTGTTACAGTGCTGCACTTTACATTGAGTTAGACACAAAGCCCTCTGCACCATGCTGGGAGGATATGGTCTCCTTTGATTGGTTTCCAATGATTAGAGCTGCTTTCTAATGATCAGTTGACTAAAGCCTAAGAGGAGAGACACTTGTCAGAGAAAGCTCCCTTTCTGTGATTTGCCACAGATTCAAGGTGAAACAGTTACTTTCACATCTATTTGGATGTTTTCAAACACTTTCTCTCTTTTTGATCCATCAATACATGAAGTCTAGGTAGGGAAACTCCGTTCTATATCACCTTCTCTACAATTCTTAGATTTATAAAAATTGTCTGGAATACAAGAAGTTAATGCTGAGGGTCAGACAGTATGTGTCAGAGAGTCAGAAACAACCCAGGGTTTCCTGTCTCTGAGGCCAGCTCTCATAGGGAGATAAGGGCATAAAATTTTACATTCAAAACTTGAAGCAATCTGAATCTTCAGGGCAACTGATGCCAACACCCTCTTTTTACAGATGAGAAAACTGAGGAAGAGAGAATTTAAGTTACTTATACAGTACCACGTAGTTAGTCTGAGGTAGGAGTTTAACTCAGGCTTTCTTGGTTCTAAGCCCAGCGCTCTAGTCACTTCACCATGCTGAATATATATTGTACATTTTCCCATGTTTCTGCTTACTTAACTCTCCATCAATTAGCACAAATATTTTCAAGCTTCTCTGAATTTTTTATATGCTTAGGATAATAGGATCACATATAGAGCTCAGAAGTCATTTATTTCAGCATTCTCACATTAGAGATGAGGAATCTGAGGGCAAGAAAGATTAATCACTTAACCAATCTCCCCTAGCTAATAAGTGACAGAGCCAGACCCTCAGATTCCATGTTCAGGGCACTGCTCCCCAATCATTATTCATTGTTCTTCAGTAATATTCCATTATACCTGTATACCACTATTTGTTAAAACTATTCTTGAATGAAAAAGCATCCATTTTGTTTCCATTTTTTAATACCACAAGAGACACAGTGTAGTCTTTTCTAACCAATGTAGTTTCTTTGTTGCCACCTGAATATTTTCGTTTTGAAACAAACATTTACATTATTTTTTATTTCCTACATTTCATTATACCCCCATCTACTTCTAGAGAACCATCTTTTATAATGAAGATTTTTTAAAGGAAGAAAAATATCAGTTCAGCAAAACCAACCAATACATCAAAGAAGTCTGACGTTATATTCAATGTTCCACACCAACAGTTCCCCATTTCTACAAATACGTACACCTTCCTAAATCCTACTTCCATTTCAAGAATCAACTCTAGCACCACATCTTCCACAAAAACCTTTCTTGAACATTTCACATAGAAATATTCTAGTATTCTCTTTCCTCTTTCTTATAAGAAATTATGATCAGTTCAATTCATGTGGCAATTAATCAAATATGATTGGGTGGCATCTTTTCAATTGTGATTTTTTATATTACATATTTTATTATTTTCACTATTCACGTGTGCATGCTTGCCTAGTAAACTCAGTTTTTAATTTTGAAGCTGAGGGTGTGGCCCATAGGTCTTTGATACTACAGTTCTACATAGTATGTCATACAGAGTGGATATTCAATAAAGTGTTATGAGTTGAATCTGAAGGTGATGGCTGTTTCTTCTGGCACTGATGTGGACCATTAAGAACTGAATGACCATATGAGACAGCTGACTCTCATTAACAATTAGCAAATAAAGATATTCTTCCTGTGTTGACACTTCTGCTTGCCTAATCATGTGCTTATTTTACTATCTTCATTAGGGACTCAAAGTACATTAAAACAGGTGTTTAAATAAAAAACAACATCACACATATACCCCAAGACTAATTAGCTTGGGAACCTCAAAGTAAACTAGCACACATCACCATTTTATTAGAGGCAATAAAATTATTTTAATGAGTTTCCATTAGATTGAGAAAGACTGATAACAAAAATATTAACGAAGGCTATGTATACATACACATGTACACATATAAACTCACATATATACATATAAATATGTACCTAAATATATGTGTGTGTATGTGTGTATATATATGTATATATGTATATGTATGTATATATACCAGTAAGGGGAAGGTGGTCCAGTGAATAGAGCCCTGGAGCCTGGAGTAAGGAAGAACTGAATTCAAGTGTTCAAATCCAACCTCAGACACTTACTAGCTCTGTGACCATGGGTAAGTCACTTAACCCTGTTTGCCTCAGTTTACTAATCCTTAAAATGATCTGGAGAAGGAAATGGCAAATCACTCCTATATCTTTGCCAAGAAAACTCCAAATGGGATCAAAAAGTGTCAGACACAACTGAAATGAGGAAACAACAAATGTAATCTATTTATACTTTGTATATACTTACATATAAGCATTTGTTGCCTCTCATAGCAGGTGCCATCTTGTGTGTAGGCACTTCTGAGTCATAGTTCAAAAGCAGAGAGGAACACTTTGGGTCAAGAGGGAAGGGAAGTCCTAAGGGATAGTATCACTTCCTGGTCCCAGGCTATTAGGGACCCTTTCTGAGTAAGGAGCAGAGTGAAGATCAGGAGAACAGTGACCACACCTCTCCTCAGATAATACCACCCTGGAAGCCCTGAAAACTTTCAAACCCTCAGATATAGCTCGGAAAACGGCACTGTGGAAAGGTGTAAAGTTTGAGACAGTGCCTTTCCACCCCACTCACACTATCCGCCCCCCATGCTGGGAATAGAACCCACCATTAATATACAGTTCCAAATGAAGAAATAGGGTAGGAAAATGAGAAAACACCAAAAAAGAACCTGACCTTAAAAATCTGCTATAGTGACTGGTAAGATCAGGACACAAAGTCAGGGGAAGACAAGGAAATCAAAATGGGTACAAGCAGAGCCTCAAAGGGAAAAAAAAAGAGTAAATTGGACACAAGCCAAACAAGGATTCCTGGAAGAGCTAAAAATGATTTTCAAAATCAAATAATAGGGGTATGTGGAAAAATTAAGCAAAGAAATGAAAGCAAAAGAACAAAATTATGGGAAGGTAATTATCAGTGAAAATGATCAATTCCCATATATCAGGAATGAAATTTCTAAGAAACAACATGGATGTTATTCCAAAATGAAATTTCTTATCAGAATTTCCTATCTTGACCACAGGCTCTGAAGTAAGACTTCTCCTACAAGAGGCTGACCCCAGAATTTCCTGATACATATATAACTCTATTTTGTCAATCTCCAATGCAGTCACATTTCAGAGTTAGGGATCTCTAACCTAAATAGTTCCAGTTTAGTAAAGAAAACAGCTCAAAAGTTTGAAGCATTTCTTCTTGTGGTGGTGGTAGGCTGAAGGAAAAATCACTTAACTCTTAACTTCTCTGTAATACTGGAGGCCAATAAGCCACCTTCCTGACATCCCAGAAATAGAAGAAAATCAGGGGTAATAAAATTGCTTAATTTAATTCCAAAAATGTGTTAACCACCTATTATGTGCAAGCCACTTTTCTAGGCAATAGCTCTACCCCAAAAAATGGGTTCAAAGAACTTATATTGCAGGACAGCTAGATGGTGAAGTGGATAGAGCTCCAGCCTTGGAGTCAGGAGGACCCGAGTTCAAATCCCGCCTCAGACACTTGACATTTATTAGCTGTGTGACCCTGGGCAAGTCACTTAACCCCAACTGCCTCACAAAAAAAAAAAAAAAGAACTTATATTTCATGGGGCCTGGGTTGGGGTACTGCATGTACACTAATCAATAAAAACAAAGTATCAATAATGTGATACAAATTTAAGAGGAAATGAATGCTAATAATTGGAAGAAAAGCTTTGTACAGAGGTAGCAATGGAGCTGTCCTCTGAAAGATATAGGTATTCCACAAGTTGGTAGCTAGGCAGTGGTGAATTGAAGACATCCATAGGCGACTGCTGGTGCAGAGCGTCAGAGGTAGAAAAGGGAATGTCATGTAAGGTGAGAGGCAATCAGGCCAGTTTGACTAGAATGGAAGGAGTATGTGAAAGGGAATAAAATGAAATTAAACTATAAAGGGAGGTGGAAACAAGGTGGTAGAGAGCTTAAGATGCCAGGCTAAGGATTTTGCATCCTGCCAGAATACAAAAATTTAACCTTAAAGAAAATGTTGAATTACAGCAATAAGCATTGAAGTGGGGGGTTGGGGAGTATTAGAGGTGTCTCACTACAAAGCCCTAGTTAACAATGAAAAGCTCTAAATTAGATGCTAGGCCTGAACTGTGCACAGATCCTCAAAAACCAGCCATTATATTTGCAACGCCAAGTTGTCTATTTCCACTCTGATTTTCCCCGTCTAGGATTATAAATGAAACCTCTCAGGCTCTAATTTAAAGAGTAATTAGCCAAATGTGTTCAAAACAAATTAAATTGATCTATCCTGATTTGTCAATATTGCTCAACTGGAGCTAACTACCATCTAAAGATTGCCCATAGATAATCAGCCCCTTCTCATTAGCATAAACTTGCCATATTATATTGTTCTGACTGCCATCAACCTGGGTGAATCCCCAATTGCTTTTTTCTACTCAGTGGAAGTGCTTCTTGGTTCAAAAGGGCCTCCTCCTTACTCACAGACTAAAATTATTCCTAATCAAGCTTTATTGAAACCTAGTGGGCTGAGATCCAAGCTGGTATAGATTTGAATTTGACCTTGGCCTTTCTGATTCTGGGAAGATATACAGCAACTCTCCAGTGACCTTCATTGAGTTAATAAAGTTATAATGCCCAGTGACAGATCTGGTACCTTCAGGGAAAGCCCTGATGTCTGAGAATTCAGGGAAAATTGCAAGTCCCAGCAGAGTCAAGAGCCTTATTGGAAAAAAATGAAGGAAATGTTAGGAGGTACAAATCTTCAAAGTTCAGTTAGTGCAGCTAACTTGAGACCATATGAATTATCATGCTGACTCAGACCTATTCTTTTTTTTTCCTTTTTTTTGGTCCAGGACACATTTTTCAAAGGGGAGACCAAGTAGAAGGTCTTGGTTTTCCTCCTGATCTCTACTTCAAGGCCTGGGGATGTATTCAAATATCACAAAGTATCTTATAGTGGATCTAACACCCCAAAGTCAATCTAAAACTTTTCTAAACTTATTTATATTTCCATCTTCTTACAACCTACTCTTCATTCATAGAGGTGATGCTAGGTCTCTTGAAGATTACAAGATATGGTAGGTTCTATAAACTTGAAAAAACTGAGGATGTCTCCAACAGCACATTCTGATTGTTTTCGAAGGGGGGCTAGCCCAGGTGAGTCTGGACAGGCTTGTGATCTGCAGGTTAGAGGATAAGTGATGAATTCCTGGCCGGCAGAACATGAAAGGAAGCATGGCATACTAAATGAAGTGTAAACTTGGAATCAGGAGAACTTGGATTCAGATATATTTGGTCAGTCATTTCAGTTGTGTTCAACTGATGGAATCCTAATAGAGCTGCCTCTAGCCTCCATATTCTAACTTCCTTATGGGCCCCACTGAACAGCAGGCATGTCCTGATTTGAGTGTACAATCTGGCTTTCAGCACATCATAGACCCCCAAACTCTAAACCACTGCCCCCAGACTCAATATAACCCCTGCCCCTAGCTAGCCATTGCCCCGAGAATCAATCTTCTAGCTAGCCTCTGCCCAGATCCAATTCAAATACTTCCTACAGAAACACGTGTGTCCATGCACTCAACCACAACCACATCATCCATCTTGACCAGACAGGACCACAATAGCTAGCCAGTCAGAAAGCAGCACCAAGATGCTTGACCACCAAACCATAGAAGGGGCCCACCCTAAGATAGTGCCTGCACAGTAATAGTGAAGAACTGACCTAGAGTGACCTTATGATGTAGAGAGGTTTATTACAATATCACTGTCATACACACATACCCCCCAAAATGTGTTTTTTTTTTTCCGCTGTATTCATTGAGAGTGACTGCATGTGCAATTCCACTGAGGCTGGCACTCCTCCTCCATTACCAATCCCTTAACAAAGCCCTCCTGACTTTTTAATATTAATCATGTTACATTATTCTATATAAATTTAGATTGTGTAATCAGCATCATATACTCTATCTTGTCTTGCCTTACTTAAGTTGCTAATTCCTCTAAGGAACTTAGCCACTCACCAGAGCATGAAATGCCGAAACCATAATGAATCTTTCTAACTAGCTTGGAGTCAGCCTGAATCTTTGAAATTCTTTAGAGACTTCCCACCACAACTCAACTTGACCCCCATTGCAACCATCCATGACCCCTCTGGGGGTTTTTTGGCAAAGTTACTGAGGTGTAGTTTGGCTTTTCCTTCTCCAGCTCATTTTATAGATGAGAAACTGAGGCAAATAAGGTTAACTGATTTGCCCAGGGCAATACAGCTAGTAAGTATCTGAGTCTGGATTTGAACTCAGCTCTTCCTGAGTTCCTACCAGGCCAGGTAGAGTCAGGTGCTCTATCCACTGTGCTACCTAACCACCCCTTCCTTATTCAAATATAGGCAAGTCGCTAAATCTCTCTCATGGTGTTTCCTCATCTGTAAAGTAAGGATAATTGCACCTGTAGTACTGACATCACAGGGTTTTTGCAAGGTTCAAATGACTCCATATATACACGAATAGACCTGGCATGCAGGTGATTTTGAGCTCATTTCCCAATGAGTGTGGAAACATCTAAAACTGAACTATGAATCCTGTGTTTGTAATCCCAGACGACAGTATTATCTTCCTGCCCTGAGAGAGACTGATTATTGCAAACCCTGAGTTAGCAGTAAGACTTTAGGAGAGCTGGAAATCTTGAAAAAGAAAGGGATTATAGAGACAATATTGTCTGCAATTAAAACAGCTCCAACCTGGCAAATTTAAATGAGCTACTGATGCAAAACAAAAAAAAATGGAAAAGTGTCGTGGATAAAGACACAGATACTGATATGAACAATACTATTTCCTATAGAGATTACCTGACATGAAGGAAAAGGCAATATAAGAAATGTCAAAAACCTAGAGACTGCTTCAACTAGCAAGCACTATTTTCTGGCTAATCAGAGATATACGACAAAGTTTGCAATACAAATCTTGGGGATATAGATGGGAGCTGGGAGAGATTGTGAGTAGTAATGTCAGTAAGCAATGAGAAGTAGTGTTGAGAAAAATGTATTTATAGAAATCCACATTGTCTTGAGCATAATTAAGAATGAGACTAGAAAAGGGCCTGGATGAAGAGTGCAAAGTATTATCACAATCTTTATAAGCAATTCTCTCTGTCATTGATTGGGGTCCACCATACCTGATCTATAACATCACACACAAAAGTAAATACAACAGGGGACAGATAGATGGCACAGTGGATAGAGCACCAGCCCTGGAGTCAGGAGGACCTGAGTTCAAATTCAACCTCAGACACATGACACTCACTAGCTGTGTGACCCTGGGCAAGTCACTTAACCCTGATTGCTTTGGCCCCCCCAAAAAAAAAAGTAAATAAAACAAAACAAGAGATGAGAGGAGCAACTGAACCAGACCAAGAATGTGAGGAGCAAATGCATAATGGAAGTGACATAATTTTGAAGGCATTTATACAATATAAAAGGATACCTGAAAGAAGGAAAGATATACCATACTTGGATAAAAATCCTGGGTGGTGTTACTAAACACAAAATTTGAGCCTAAGTATTTCAATAATAATTGGGGCATGCCTACTCTTTCATCTCCCATATTTCCAAGGTAGCATGGTAAAGTGGAAAAGATTCTTAGATTCGGAGTCTTGGGTGCAGATTTGGGCTCTGTATTTCACCATGTCTATGGCACGGGACAAGCAAGTCTCTTAATCTCTCTGACAGTAAATATCAGAGGGGGGGACACCAGAGTCAGCACACTCTTTCTCCTGTACTATACTGTCTCCCTATCTGGTGCTTTCCTCTTCTTTCCATCCCTTTTTGTAGACTTCGGTTACCTAGAATTACTAGGCTTTGCCTCTTATCTCAGCACTGCTATGCCTTTAGGAATTCACACTCTGTGTAAAAAGCAAAAATCATGATGCTTTCTTTGCCTCACTCAGAGGGATAATGTCAAGCAGATAACCAATGATGTGCCCATAGTAGTGGGGGCAAGGCACTGCGTTAGGGGCTGAGGATGGAAAGAAAGGCAAAGCCTACAGATAAAGAGTTCACCCTTTGTGAAGGAGGTCAGACTGCCTTTCAGTGACCCCTCCCTCCTCCCTCTACTGCCTTCCCTACTTTTAGTAAAGCTCTTTGCTGGCCCCTTTGCCATTCTGTCATGCGGTCAGCCTCCAGTGTCCCCCCCCCCCCCCGCACACACTAAAAAACATAAGCTACAAGGGTACATCTGTGAGGGCTGAGGACTTGCAGTACCATATGTTTTCAAAGATAGGAGGGGATTCCACTGAGGTAGAAACTATTGAATTTGAAAAGAGGATTTTATGAAGGAATGAAGCACTATTGGTGAATTTTAACCAGTGGCACAGGCTGTATTTTGGGGGAGGGTGGTGGTTGTTACTGTCATGTCCAACTCTTCCTGGTCCCATTGGGGCTTTTCTTGGCAAAGATACTGGAGATGTTTTCCATTTTCTTCTCCAGCTCATTTTTCAGATGAGGAAACTGAGGCCAAGGGTCACACTGGCAGTAAGTGTCTACAGCTGAATTTGAACTCAAGTCTTCAGGATTCCAGCCCCAGCACTCTATCCCCTGAAGCAGCTAGTTGTTCCTTCAGAGGGTAGGCTTTTCTCTAATTCTGAAATCATACCCCCTAAGTATTTGTCCAAAATCTAAAACTTTACTACTAAGAACTAGCCCTTGGTTCATCCTTATGATAAGATATTTGTTGACCCAAAAGATTCCTAGGATCATAGATCTTGAAAGGACATTATCAAGTCCACCTCCTCATTTTATGAATAAGGTAAAAGAGCACAAAAATAAGTGACTTGCCTAAGGTAAAATAACTGCTAAGTATCTGGTGTGGGATGCCAGCTGAGGTGTTAATTTAATTACAGGCTTTTTTTTAAGAACTTGAGGAGATAAACCCAACAAATAGTCACCCATTCATTGCCTGAAAACCTGCAATGAAGGGGAACCCACTACAGGCCATGAAAAGCCTTTGCTCTGTTCTATGATGTTACTAATGCAGGTAGCCATTTACATCGCCAATGTTTACGGTGAATACTATTCCTGGATTCCTAGATCTGTGAACCTGACCCAAACCTAATGCAAATTTAAGGGTTGTACTGACTTTTATTTGCCAGTTAGGAGTTTGGGGCATCATGCTTGATACTTTCCTGATGACTTTCTTGGAGATAAAGAGTTACCTGTTGGCTTCCTTTTGAAGCAAGGTTTGAGTTTTCTTAGTTCATTCCCAGAAAACATTGCCCAATTCAGCTATTTTCTCCTTCACAGTCAAACTTCTGGAAAAACACATCTATGTGCAATCCATCCACTCATTCACTGCTTACTCTCCTTAATTTCTGGCAATCAGCTTTCCACCCACTGCTTTTGCTGGTCCCCAGAGTCCTAAGGCAGTACTGTTTGTTCAGTATTTTTCCTTCTGACCTTGATGAGAATATTAGCCACCCCCATTTACAGGGGACCATTCACAATCCCTACCAGAGGCAGTGATCTCTTCCCTCTGAAATCCCTTTGTATGCACTTCTCTTGGTTTATGGTGAGGTGACTTCAGTCAGGAAGACCTCAGTTCAAATCCTGCCTCAGACATTCATTAGCTTTGCAACCTTGGGCAAGACTTTTAAGCTCTCTTGGCCTCAGATTTCTCATTTGTAAAATGAATAGTACTATTATTACCTACCTTCTAGGGAGTTGTGAGGATCAAGTGAGATGATAGATGTGATGTGCTTGCTACATAAGTGATAGAAATTTTGGCTGGGGTTATGTAAAGTGATTTGTAAACAACAAAGTATATAGGTGCTCCATATGATTTAAGTGACTGCTATCACCATCATCATCATTATTATTAACACTATTACTGTCATCATTGTTTTCACATGATATATTTCCCCTCCTCTCCCAATAAAATGGAAGCCTGTAAGCTCCATTAGAGGCAAGAGTTTGGGGGAGGGTCATGTGGTACATCTTGCACATAGTAGTATCCTAAGCTCTAGATCTGAAAGGGACCTCAATGGCAATCTAGTTCAACTTCCCCATTCTACCAATTAGGACTATTCAGTGAATTCCTGAGGGTCACACAGGAAGGAAAGCTCAGAGATAGGATTTGAACCCAAATTTACTGACTCCAGAGCCAGTGCCTCCTATCTTTGTTGAAGAGGATTGAATTGAATCATAGCAAAACAGAATAATGCCCATCTGAACATGCAGAGTTCACTTGAACTCCTCACTTCTGAATCAATTTTATCCTTAATACAGAAACACAAAATGCCTTGACAATATATGAGACTTCCAACAAGTTTCTAGATCCCTATCCATTGTTGGTATGTATGTACAAAAGAAAGGAATTAAAACACATGCAGAAAAAAAAAATGTTGCTCAGTCATTTTCAGTTGTGTCTGATTCTTCATGACCCCATTTGGGGTTTTCTTGGCAAACATACTAGAGTGGTTTTCCATTTCCTTCTCCAGCTCATTTTATAGATGAATAAACTGAGGGGAACAGGGTGAAGAGACTTGCTCAGGGTCATATAGTTAGCAAATATCTGAGGCCATATTTAAAATCAAGGAGATGAGTCTTCCCAATTCCAGTACAAGCATTCTATCTACTGTGCCACCTAGCTGCCCCCCAAAGTATAACAAGTCAGTAATGCCTACTTCTCTTCTGTGAGAGCTAGTGACCTACCAGTCACTGTCATGATCATTTATCACCCTACACACACACACACACACACACACACACACACACACACACACACACACACCTTACCGTAGTTTCTGACACAGGCACACCTAATCACTGGGCTTGAAATCCCACTGCCTAAAAGTTTGTTTCAAAACATCCTCTGCTTTAAGTTGAATGTGTCAGGGACAATCCTTCCACAAACATGGCCCTGGTACCCACAGGATGTGTGCTGTCATGAAAGGCATTTTTCTTTTTCTTCCACATAATAATCAATACACAACATCGTAGTGACCAAGTAGAAATTGCTTTTGACCTCTCTGTATTGGCTCCTCTGTGCTTTTATCCAATGAGCTCCTGCCAAGGATGGATGAGTTAGCCAGAAAATGATAATCCTGCCTGAATGATGGGAAATGTCTTTGCTTTCCTCCTTCCTCATCCCAAGACAACGCCTCTCCCATCCCTCTTCCAATTTAACATAACGTCTCTGTACATACCACTCCACTGACATGCAGAAATTTCAAGTTTGTCATTTCTGTTTGAAACTTTCCCAGAAACCCAATGATTATTAATGGTTGTTATCTACAGCAAAAATGGTTGTACTTTGTTTGATTCCAGGTTCACAAATATTGGACAAGTCCTCCACCCTGTTTCCATCTATCACAGAGAAGCGTATTCAAGGTTGAACAGTGTTTTGTTTTGTTTTGTTTTTAAGAATCAATCTCTCCCAACACTCCTCCTCCCAACCTTTTACTTCCCAGGAAATAGCTCAAATTTATTGAATGTAAGAGGCCTGTAATGAGTTATCAGTCTGGGTGAGAGAAGACTATTACCCTTCAAGCATATATCAAGTGGTTTTCATCTTAGGTCTATGTAGCATGGCAGGGCATCCATGGTGGGAGCTGAGCACTAAATTCTCTCCAGGGTTAATAAAACCTTGTAGTGGGCAAGAACAGCAGGCAGGGTCTTGATTGCAACATAGAAGATGGCAATTTTGGAACAAGCCAACAAATCTATATTTCAGAGGAAAATGGGAAGAGCTCAGAGAGTACCTCATTCAACAAAACAGGCCTGACAGCCAACAGAGAGTAGGGTACAGCAGGAAGGAAGGGCAGTTAGTATTCATTCCTTTATTCATTTAATAGGCATGTATTTGGGATCAAACAGATGGAAGTCATTGCACCAGGTACATTACATTTCCTTCTATCCAGTCAACACAATTCTCTGCCCCGTGATTTTAGGTAGGGGTGAAGGATCATTAGAGTCACAGCTAAAAGGAACCTCAGAAGCCACTTAATAACAACAATAATAATATCCAATATTTCTCAAGCACTTCATTCTTTGCAAAGTGTTTTACATATGTTACCTCATTTGATCCTCAACAACACTATGAGGTAAGACCTATTTCTATACCCATTTTACAAATAAGGAAACAATGTAAGAGTTATTAAATGACTCACCAAGGCTCACACAGCTAGGAAGTGATTGAGGCAGAATTTGAATCCAAGTCTTCCTGACTCCAAGTCCACTACTCTAGCCAACACATGGACAATTTAGTCCAAGGCCTCAAAGAATCAGCAACAAAAGTCAAGATTTAAACCCAGGACTGGTATATTTGTGCAATACCTCACTGCCTCATTTCTCTTCCCCTAACACATTAAATAAGTCCTCTATGTGGAGCCCTTCTCAGAAATCCCAGTTCCCCCCCAGCCTCCTCTTGTCATTCTCAGGAAGGTATATAGCTGTGATGGGGTAAAGTAGGGAAGGAAGCATCTGGGCGGGGCACAGCCCTGCTGGAGGAACTCCAAGATGTTTTGAAAAGAGGCACAATTTGGGCAGCATTAAAAATCCACCAAAAAGATGATAGCATAATAAATCCAGAGCTGGTAGGGGCATCTAGCCCAATCCACTCATTTTACAGATAAGGAAACTGAGGTCAAGAGAGATAAAGTTCCTTACTTAAGCTCACAAAGGTAGTAAGTGGTAGAAGTGGGTTTTGATCCCAGTCATCTGACTCCAAACCCAGAACTTCTTCTGCTACAGCAAATTGTCTAATTGAAGGATTGTACAGTGGAGAAAGAACTTGCTTTGTATTCAGAGGATGGGGTTTTTGTAGAACATACAGCATTGGCCTTGGGCTCAATTTAAATCTTGCCTCAGCGATGGATTAGCTGTGTGACCTTGGGCAAGTCACGCAATTTCTATGAAATCTCAGTTTCCAGATTTGTAACATGAAGGGGTTAGACAAGATCACCTTTGAAGTACCTTTCCAGCTGTCTGGCTATGATCCCATGGGTGACACTTGGCATTTTCATTTTCTCATGCATAAAATGATGAGAATGTGTAAGATAATCTGTAATGTCTCTTTTTACCTCTAAATCAACGCTCTATGATCCCAGGGGACTTCTTAGCACACTAGGAGTCTCTCTGGGTGGACATCTTCACAAAAATCTAGAAGGGAGTTCACTAACTTTCCCATATATCAGTGATTTACTGGAGACACTTCTTTGCTCTTCTCATGGTTCACTCCATCTGACACATCAACAATATGAACTCTTACTCTGTCCACAGCTGTGGCTTTCCCGAAGATTAAAAGTTTTTGATAGATCATGGAATTACAGATTGAGAGATGGAATTTTGGAAGTTAAGTCTAATCCCTACATTGCACAGATGAGGAAACTGAGGCTGAGAGGAGCAAAGTGACTTTCTCAACACGGCATTGGTGAAAAGTGATAAGAGACGCAATTGAACCCCAGTGCCCTGACACCAAAGCCAGTACCCACTCTATTGGACCTCAGTTACTCTCCTATCAACTGTTGAGTGGGGGAACCACATGACTAGTTTCTCTGCTTTTGAGACCCATGGAGCATAATCAATTAATCAACAAACTTAATGTGGGAGGCCTACCTCCATGCCCCTAGAAATGACTGAAGGGTGGAATGTCCAATCTTAGCAGATCCTCGAATGGCACGCTGATGAATGGGCAGTTCCAGGAGCAAGAAATGGAAGTCCTCCCTAGCCATGCCAGCCAATATGCTTCAGAGCCAAGAACTGAAACTATGACTACTAAAATCTTCCTGTCTCTAAGTCCAATTATCTTTCTACTATGTCATATAGGTGCTTCAGTGATACTAGAGTGGGTATTTCCTCTACCCACATGAGTCATAACTCCTGAATGCTTTGTTTAATCTGTGCAATTCTTGCCCATGTTTTCCCAAAAATCCTCCTCAGAAAATAATCCACCTGCCACTAGAGAACTTTATTTCTGTTTTTTAGCATAATCGGCTCATAGATATAGAGTTGCTAATCTGACCTTCTCATTTTAAAGATGAGAAAACTGGGGCCCATGGAGTTGAAGCAACTTGCCCAATGTCACACATCCATTTGCATCCAAGGAGAGACCTAAGCATAACTCTCTGTGACTCTGATGCCACAATGCTTCTCAGAGATCATGTTTTAAAAACTCAAGAAAGATTAGTTAACGTTTATATATAGTATTTTAAGGTTTGCAAGACACTTTATTTCATTTGATCCTCACAACAACCCTGGGAGATTGATGCTATCTATTATTACCCCCATTTTACAGATGAGGAAACTGAGGCAAGCAGAAGGTAAGTAATTTGCCCAGGGTCATAGAACTGGTAAGGGCCCTTGAACAGATTTAAACCCAGGTCTTCCTCACATCAAGGCTGGCAACTCTGTTCACTATGAAAATCTAAAGGATAGTTGTAGGAAACAGGAAATTTGTAGAAATAAAATACACATAATAGGTAATATTAATATATGATATTAATATTACATTAATATCAACATATTAAATCTATATGATACTATACTATATACATACACACACACACACACACACACACACACACACACACTTATATAGAAAGAGGGAAATATTGAGTGAAGAAAAGGATATCTTTTGGTTTCATCTAGGGTAGAAGCCATTATCAGAACCTTGCTAGATGAACTATCAATACTTGATGACTAAAGTAAAGATTTGGGCTTGAGCCCTGTGGGCCAGTAGAAATTAATCCCTCTCTATAAAAGGAAAAAAAAATGCCTGGAGAATTATGAAATTCTCTCTGTCACACACCAGAGAAGATCTGAATAACAATGCCTACCAAAACAGAGTCTTTGAAGTCTCTACTGGAATAAAGTCACTTTAGGCAGAGTGTCTACAGTGACTTCCTCTGTTTCTCCCACCCCACAAATGTTAGCTTCTCCCTATTCAATACAAGATAGTATTGCTTCACTGCAATGGTTCTCCCATGATTCTACCCCGGAAACTCAGGGGCTGTAGAGGGGTACCAAAGCAATCAACATCAGGATGTTCCAGTAGGGCAGCAGGTAAATGTATTAAACATCTTAAAAGACAGATGTCTAAGAATGCAAGAAGAGAAATGTGGGTAGAATGCCCCAGTTCACTGAATAGTCCTCGGGCAGGATATATGAGCTATTGTTGTTGATTCCCCAGGGGTATAGATGTGTAAGCACTGAAGCATGCAGAACCTCTCCATCCTAGGTGATATCACATCCCTTCCCCTGCCCCTAATTTATGCACCTCCTCTGAGGAACTAACAGATGCATCATTTTAAAGGAGAGTTTAGATATTTGCCATCATTACCATATACCAACACCAATGATAAATGTCATTTATATAGCTCTTTCAGTTTTGGAAAGCACTTTGCAAATATTATCTCATTTTATCCTCACAAGAACCCTACAAGGTAGATGCCATTTTTATTCTTATTTGACAGGTTAAGAAACTGAGGCTGCAGAGGTTAAGGTACTTGCCCAGAGTCACACATCTACTAAGTGTCTGAAGCTGGATTTGAACTCTGGTCTTCCTGACTCCATATCTAACAATCTATCCATTTGATGTTTCCTGGACAAATATATACATTATGCATGGCATATTGGACAGATACAAAGCTTAGGCAAGATGCCAGGTACATAGCCACTTGAGCTGTATGTGTATCAGTGGGTTGAAATAATTATTGACAACAAGAGACAGGTTAAGTGCATTACAGAAGTGGGAGTCCCTGTCAGTGGGAATCCCTTTTATTACTCAGTTGTAAGACTAGCTAATGACACACTTAGGCTAGGGGCATCAGAACATCAAACTATTTAATAAAAGATGAAGAAACACAGCAGGTTTACAAAGTGGTCTGTGATGAAATATTCCAAGAGAATTCAGGGAGCTGAAATTATTTTTCCAAGTAAAAGAAGAGCCTCAATGTTCCAGTCCATTCTTGGCAATCTTCAGAAGAGCCCCAATGGCTCAGATGTGAGAATGTGGAGTGTTAGGCACCAGGAGTTCAAGCGTGATGTTCTCTGGGGGCACCTATGGCAAATTCAAAGCATGTACAGGGAGAGAGAAAAGCCTGGTCTTCAGCTAAATTATTACCTAGGGAAGTTTTGGATTTTGCTTCCCAGTCATCTATCTTCCCCTCTCTACCCTATACTCTGGGCATCTGGTACTTTATGCCTTCTGTTCTCCCGCATCAAAATTTGCTCTGAGGAAGTATATGATACCAGTCCTCTGTTTCAACTTCAGTATGAATAAAGTGGTCTTAGATGTGTACAGCCTGGGTTCGAATCCTCCATTGCATTCTACAATAGTTCCCTAGTACTATTCCTTAGATACTAAGAGAGTTTTGTTTCTCTGTGCCTCAGTTTCCCATCCAGAAAATGAAAGGTTGGGCTGAATGTTGCTGAAGGGTCCTTCCAATTCTAAAGCTAAGCTCCTGTGGAATCCTGGCTCTTCTGCTTCTTAATGGTGTAAACTTGGGGAAATCACTTTGCCGCCTCTGGGCTGAAGTGTCCTCATATATATAAAATTAGGATGCTGGACTAGATAGCCTCAAAGAAGTTTACAGCTATAAATCTGTTTTCATGAGCTTCTCATAGCTGTAAATCCATCGATCTCTAAACCTTTCCTTAGTTCCAGGAATTTATGATTCGTGCTTCCTTCTAACTGGCAAATTTGCATTTTTAGTTTTCTCTCTCATTATGAAATGACAAACACTATTCCTCCTGAGAAAGATTTCAGACATCATTCAACAGGTATGGGAAGAATTTGAGGGCTGAGGGACAACAATGGGGTGGTGTGAGATTTAATATCTTATTGCATAGCTAATTAATAGTTAGTAGTTTCAAAGTCTCATTCTCTGGGGATCACTTTGTAAAGAAATGTATGAATGAATGTTCATTGAATCATTGGCAGCAAAATTTTTCCATGCAGGTGGCCACTGACTCCACTTACTGATTCTCAGGCACTTAGCAGAGTGAGAACTGGTCATTTTCTACACACTCCTTCTCTATGTTTCTCCATATCTCCTGAGATGCTTGCGAATAACTATGTTATTATCAGAACATTTGGTAAAAGAATATTAGCATTCAGATTAAATCAACACTTCCTTTCCTGGTAAAGATGAGTTAATTCATTCCTCTTTGACTCAAGTTATTTTTACTCTTACTTCCTATCCAAAACAACCCTCCAGAAGTACCTTTTTGCTATACGTATTGCCTTTTCCTAAGGGAATGTAATCTTCTTGAGGGCAGGAGCAGTCTTCCTCGGTTGTATTTATAATTCTGGCATCATGGCACAGTGACTGGCATGCAGTCAGTGCTAAAATTATTACTTAAATTACTTAAGTAATACTAAATTAGCAAATTACTTAAATAATGCTAAATTACTGAAGTAATAAAGCAATGAAGTGCTAAAAATTACTTTAAAAATACATTCACTCATGGTGGAAGGAGAAGGAGTTGTGCCTGGGCAGGGTCAATTTAGACAAAACAAAAGGCCACTTAGGGTGAAATAGGCACTAGAAAAAATAAGTAAAGTGTTCATGGCTTTACTATGCTTGGAAAAAAGTATCCACAACTTTGGGATCAGGAGTTTAACCTCCTGGAAACTCTGACCTACTGAGATCTGATTTCTGCAGTCACCTATCCCCTTGTCTCCCCTCCCTCCCCTTTCCCCCCATAGAGGATGGATGATGGATTTCATAACTGCTATGTTTTCTAGGGTCTCAACATGGTTCTCTCTTTTTTTTTTAATCTGATATTTCCCAAAGGGTTGAGCAGGACATAGGTTGTAGCAGGCTAGCCTAGGCTTACCCCAATCCCTTGGAAAAGGAGGGAAAAAAAAGATTATGAGTTCATTATCAGACACAGAGGGAGGCACAGAGTGCGAAGTATTTACCTTTGAGAAATGCTGACAAAATGAACAACTAGGAAGCGCTGTGACAGATGTTCTCCATTTAATTGTAGTTCCTAAGCTCAAAAACAAACTAACAAACAAAACACTAAAACAAGATGGGAAATTGTAGTTCTAGTATTCTCTCAGTGGTTTGTGGTGCCCTTTTGTCACATTGGGGATATAATTAATCAGGTGTGGGTTATGAAGGTCCTTCCCTTCATCCTACCCCCATCCCCAACTCTTACCCAAGGAGCTCAGCAAAATACCAAGGCCCACTGGATTCCCATCCCAACTTCATTCAAATAGACTAGACTTATCCATGGACATCAAAGTGGATAGTTGTCTTTATGCTGTCATTTGAGAGGTGTTGAGATAAGTACATAGCCCCTGTTATGTTTCCATCCAAAAACTTCAATACCAAAGTCACTGTATTACTGGAGATTTAGTTTCACAGCCTTTCTGAACCACTGAATCACTTCCACCTACAGAGAATGGGATGCTAATGAGATTTGTGATCTTTCTAAGTATAGTGAAGTTACTCCTTTGTGTTAAAGCACTGAAGGTCACTGTTGAAAAGCATATATTTTACCTGGGAAGGGGAGCCCATAAACCTGTGCAAAAGAGTAAATACCTTAACTTGGACTGCTTCATCAGAATAGTTCTCTATCACCTCTCAGTAAACAGCATCTTGAAGAACAGAGAAGGGAAGGTTTGACTTGGAAGCAGACACAGGGAAAAGAATGAGATAAGGACCACAGGACATGTAGTCCTACCAGACTCCCAGCTCTGAAATGCAGAAATCTTCTCTGGAGAGGTTTGGAAAGTATTTCATTAAAAGAAATTAGGAATTATTTTCACAATAAGGAAAGGAAAATGGACCATTATGAAGTTGATGACAATATTCATCCCTGTTCATTCTCCTTTAAACTCTAAAATACAGCTCATCTCCAAGCCCTTGTGATGCTGATGTGTCAGCATAGTCCAGTGCTCCTAGCAAATTATGCTTCTATGTTCTCTGTGCCTCTTCATCTGCAAGTGTTCTAATTGGAGGTAATCAGAAAACTTTAATTAGGACAATTCAGCTCATTACTGATGTCATTTCAATTCTACCTTCACAAAACCAGCCTCAAAAAAAAGTCTGTCTCCAGGCCAAGCCCAGCCAAAGTGGAAGTAACTCACTCCTGTCACAAGCATAAGGATTGATCCTTGGTATAATCTGGGTGCCACTGTATAGGGCTGAGGGTGGTACATGAAGCTTTTTAACAATGTAACATTTTTCACTGGCATGAGGGATTATGATTAAATGGGAAGCACACAGGGCTTGGAGTCAGAAGACATGAATTCCAGTCCTGGATCCAACACATTTACTAGCTATGTGACAAATTACTTCACCAGTCTGAATGTCAGTTTCCTCATATAGAAAACTGGGATAAGGCCTGTAGTGCCCACCTCACAGGGTTGGCAAGATATTTGAAAGATGTAATGTGTATAAAGGGCTTACTTAATCAAAAGTTATGTATAAATCGGAATTGCTATGATCACCACCATCATCATCATCCCAACCATCACTATCAATATCACCACCATCATTAATCACCACCACCACCATCATCACCATCATCATCATCATCACCACCACCACCACCATCATCACCATCATCATCATCATCACCACCATCATCATCATCATCACCATCATCATCATCATCATCACCATCATCATCATCATCACCACCACCACCACCATCATCACCATCATCATCATCATCATCACCACCACCACCACCACCATCATAATCAGCAGCAGCAGCACCACCACCAAGACCACCACCACAACTACCATCATCATCAATCATCATCATCATCATCATCATCATCTTATTTTTCCTTTGGATACAGGGCTGGACACAGAGTCAGGAAGACTGGGGTTCAAACTCTGTCTTTGTCACTCATTAGCTACATGACCTTGCCTAAGTCACTTAAACTTTCTAAATCACAGTTTATCTGTAAAGTAAAAGGAATGGGACTCAGTGGCCTCTAAGGTCCATTACAGCTGTAACTTTAGGACCCCATGAACTTTTTGGACAGGGTTCTGGTAGAAATAGTCCTGGGACAAGTGCCTATCCATCTCTTATTCTTTTATATATAATATTCTGCTAACTATTGTAGAACTGAATAAGATAATTGCTTTGAAAAGTTGAATAAAAGCATTAGGATGTATGCTCGTCTTCTCTGGGCTCACTGAGAGAATCCTAGAAACAATTCCTATAGGAGACAGGACAGCATGGATGACATTGCACCTCAGCTTGTCCTACCATCATTTTATCATGAATTTTTGCTGTTATGGTTATTGTCCTTTGTGCTTGAAGAGGACCAAAATGATATCATTATGATTTTGGACCATCATCTTCATATATCAAATGCATTATATCCCAAGGATAGAATAAGGATAATATAATACAGATATAATAAGGATAAGGACTTGAACTATCATTTCATTAATATGAGGAACTTCCTCTCCTAATTTAGGTGGGCACCTTCTCTGAAACTTATCATCTTAAAGAATTGCCTGGGGGCACTGAGGTTAATTGACTTGACTAAGGTCTCATAGCCATTATGTCAGAGGTAGAACTGGCATGAACAGCATTACAATTAGCAAAGGTTCCTAATCCCTGGGCAATAGTTAAATGGAAGTTAAAAACATGATTATTTAAGTCTATTTCTTCATCCAATCACACTGCAGAATGTTTCTGTGGGTAAGATCATTCTAACATCTGGTGAGAAATGAAGAGACAGGCTTCCTTCAGTCTTCATTCCCTCTCCTTAGGAGAAGATAGGCAAGAAGCAAACCAGAATATTTATACTTCTACAGGCTGTATGGTCTATGGTACATTTTTGAGTTGCACACTAGAACTCTGCTCATTTATCCTACCCTGTCACCTCTGATTAGAAAAACAAGCTTCTATCTGCTCTAATGAAAATGCATAGACTCACCAGGTCCAGACTGAGGACTTTTAGTCTCCTCCAAAACCTGGCATTCTCAATTCAGGAGAGGAACTTGGTATTCCCAAGAGGGTGAGGTTTAGGGTTTCCCGATAGGGAGCAGGAGCCGAAGATAGTCTGGCTGTGATGTCCAAAGGATCTGGTCCCAGGGAAGTCATGTCCCTGATGGCAGAGAGCACTCCATTTCTCCCTTCCTACCCTCATCTTATACCTGGGGTTGTCAAGGTAAAAATAAAGATCTTTGGTTTTATTGACTTAGTATTGCCTACAGCCTCTTTTTACTTCCCCAACCACTTCACCTTCTTCATTCTTTGAAGTCTGAAACATTTTTCATTAAAGTCTTCCTTGGCTATTGTAACCTTACTAACTGGCAGATTCCTGTTTTTGAGGGACCAGAGGAAAACCTGTTGTGGTGCCCCACCCTTACGTAAAAGCTTGATCTGCATTGTTCAGGTGCCCCAACGTATAGGACAGGACTCATATATTTACACATAGAACTAGGAAAAGGAATAATGGTCTCATTAGTGCTAGATTGTAAAGGCATCTCTCATAGGATCATCCATCTCTAACACACTCGAAAGAGCACTCAGCCCATGGGTTTAGTTGAAGATGTAGGGAGATAATTATATCTTGTTACGTACCCCTTTAAGAAATCTTTCCCTGTGATCAAATATGGAGTCATAATAATGGGGAAATAGCTAAGATCAACCAACTTTTCGAAAAGATCAGAGAGATAATAATTATGCTTCCCTAGCCACAAATTCTAAAAATGAAAGATGATTCAAGAGGGATGGGTGGTGCTAAGAAATGAAATTCTGAACAATACAATCACTAATGATCCTGAATAGGAAGAAAAGGAGAATCGAAACAGACAAATGCGGCTGCAGAAGGAACTCTCTGATGAGCTCAGATTTTTAAGAGCACCTACAATAGACAGAAGAAGGGCATAAAAAACCAAGGACAAATACAAAAGAATGGCACATACCTCTATGAATACCATCAGAGAAGTTAAAATCAGAATGATATAAAGTTTGTGGGAAACTATAAGAACGATAAAAAAAAAAAGAAAGAAAAAAAGACCACTCTTATGCTCTAAGGCATCACTGATTAGCCTGGTGCTTGAGTCAGATAGTGTAATGTTAGAAAATGAGCAAAAGCAAAACTAGAATCGTTTAAATGCCTATTTGGGTTCTAATGGTGTAGTCCAGTCAGAAGACCTGGGTTCAAATGCTTACTCTGCCTTATGATCCTGTTTGACCCTTGGCAATCAGTGAAACAAGTACCTACTATGTGCCAGTGGTGAGTGGCAAGCCCCAATTCCTCTTTCTATTGGACCAAATGATTCCTGAGCTTCCTTCATCTCTAAAGCAGCAATCCTATGATTTAGTGCTCTAGTCAATAAATTATTTTTAGAGCAAAAAAGGTTTAAGTGTTAAATGAGAATTAAAATAAATCCAACATGAACATCTGGCTGTGTAATCCCTGCTCCTGAGGAGGAGAAGGCTGATAGGATCATTTGAAGTGAGAGTTCTGAGGTGCAGTGTACTAAGCCAATGAGATGATTACACTATCTGGCACCAATGTGGTCAGCCCCTTAGAATCGAGGGCTATCAGGCTGCCTAAGGAGGGAGGAATCCAGAAGGTCAGAACTGGAACACTCAAAGTTTCTCAGTGGATTGGCAGTGGGATCAGGCCTTTGAGTTTCTAAGATATTTCCAGTCTCAGCAAACTAAGGAGACCCAATGTCACTACCTCCCACCCAAAAAAAAAAAGTGAGCACCTAAATTTTTAAAACTAGATCAAGACCTGATGCCTAGACACATTACATTCCAAGATCCTGAAAAGAACCCGTATGGAAGGTGATAATAGCTGGCATTTATATGGCACTTGAGGGGATGTACTTTTGGATATATGATTGCAAATACTCAGGTCTTCCAAATCCTGGGTGAGAAAAGCTCCCGGCTTAGAATGTTGAGAAGTGGCAAGGAAAATTCTTTTAAGAAGATGAGTGGAGGGGCAGCTAGGTGGTGCAGTGGATAGAGCACCGGCCCTGGAGTCAGGAGGACCTGAGTTCAAATCTGGCCTCACACACATAATAATTCCTAGCTGTGTGACTCTGGGCAAGTCACTTAACCCCAATTGCCTCACTTAAAAAAAAAAAAAGAAAAAAAAAAGAAGATGGTTGGTGAGGCAGGGGTGAGGAATCTATGGCCTCAAGGCCCCATGTGGCTCTCTAGGTCCTCAAGTTTGGCCTTGTAGTCAAAAGGGCTGAACTTGAGGACCTAGATGGCCACATGGGGCCTCAAGGCTGTAGATTCCCCACCTCTGGCTATGGGACTGAGGATATATGTATGCATATATGTATGTGTGTATATGTGTGTATACATATGCCCAAGTTTATGTGCATATGCATACATATATGTAAATGAGTATGTATGTATATGTATGAGAATATGTGTGTATATTCTCAGAAACACTTACTAACTCTTTGACCCTGTGCAAGTCTTTTAACCTCTGCCTCATTTTCCACAGTGGTAAAATGAGGATAACAACAGTAGGCGTGTTTTGAGGATCAAATGAGGTATTTGAAAGGTGCCTAGTAGCTTGTCTGGCACAAAATAGACACTGAATAAATGCATATTCCTTTCCCTCCTCCTGTAGGGAGAAATGAAAGAGACATTGTGATAGAGACAGAGCAGAATGGAGAGCTCCAAGACAAGATGTTGATTTCAATAAAACCTCACTAATACGCGGAACCAAATTTGGTGTCATTTGCACTATTTGTTCTGAAAGTTCCTATGGTTTTAGAGCAGCCACATCTACAACATACATGATTTCCATAATCCTGGCGGTACCTCCTCGACTAGAAGACATTCAAGGTGCCTTCTAGTTCCTCAATTCTGTGAGTGTATGCACTGAAACAACTAGGGTCGTAAGCTCCAACTTGAGTTTATTCTCCAATGATGGTGGTGACATGACCTGGCATCTTTATGGTCATTGGTTCCTGTTCTGAGATATACAAATACCCAGGGGTGCTGCCACAGGTAACATCCTCACATCACACCTATGACATTGACGAACCTACATAAGAAAGAGGAGCAAGCACACTCGAAGCCTTCTGGGATTGGAGGTAGGGAAGCTGGGAAATATGGATGGTGGCAATTCTTGCTATTGAATTGCTAGTTCCTTGCTATTTGTCTTAGATTCTGTTTTAAGTAAATGTTCTCACACATTTTATGATGTCACATGCTTAATTTTGTGTGGTTGCGTGTATGTGTGTGTGTGTGTTGTGTGTGTGTGTGTGTGTGTGTATTCTTAATGAAAATGGGAGCTCCTGAACAGTGGTTTAGAATAGATAATGGACTCAACCAAGTTCTAGGAACATGCATATGGTACCTAAGGAACCTCTTACTTAACAGGGAAGGTGCCTCCTAGAACCCTAATCTCTTTTCTACATATTTGTGAGGATGTGAAAGGGCTGATTGATGTCACAAGGTTCTCTTTTGAATGACTTAGATTGTTTCTTAAAAGACTCTATTAGACCCCAGTGGAGCAGAGAATGTTGTCTCCTAAGGTGCTCCAGGGAGTTTAATTCTGCTCATTTTCTTCCATGATGTGTGTGTTTGGGGAAGGGGAGTGGGCAGCAAGCACATCTCTTAGCAAATTTTTCTTTCCTTGTACAAGCAGAGTGAGTTAGCGAACAGTTCACAGCTTGGATCATAGTAAATTAATATACATCTTTCCCATCAACTCAAGAAAGTCCTATTGTTTAAGTTTGTCAATCCTTATTATGCCAGCGGCAAGGCAGTGATTGCAATGGAGGGAGAACAAGGAGGCTGCCATGGTTACAAGAAGAGACATAACTTGCGTGGATGCCCTGATTGTCTTGATTCTAGGAAGTTTATTTAGATAGAGGCTCAAATGCTGATGGGCAGAAATGATTGAACGTCTCTAAATCTTCATTGACTCACTGAGAGGAGGCCACCCATTGTAATTGGGCAATGGTATCCATGATACTAACATACACTAGGGGAATATTCCTTAACATGGTGATCGAGTCGCAATCATGCAGAGTTTCTCTTATGTTGAGCCTGTGATGGGAAGGAGAAATAAGAAGCTTTGGAAACAAGTATAGAATCCACGATAGTTCATACTAGGCTGTGACAGAGAGTCTCTCCAGATATGTAAAACCCTACAACCAATATCTGTTTCTGGAACTTCATAGGGAGATAACTGATCTCTCCAAAAAGAATCTGAAAATCATCCCTAGAGATTCTGAAGTCCTAGATGGGAAAACAAAGACTTAAACATGGGTAAATAGATGATAGACAGATAGACAGACAGACAGATGGAACATTTAATATACATATGTCAGGCACAATGCTTAGGTCTGTGGATATTAATATAAGATATAAGCAAGGATGGCAATCCTGGCTTCAAAGAACTTACATTATAGCGGGGCAAGTCAACACACAAAGAGAAGTTAGAAAGGGCAGGGAGAAATTATACACTTATCTAGAGGCCTGGTCCACGGAAAGATATGGCAAAAGCTGATCTATCACAGATTAGGGGCAGAATCCAAGTTACTGGTGGAGATGAGATAGTATTCTTTTTTTAAATCAGATTTGCCAATTGAAAATAAGATATTTGGAAGAGAAAAGTGAATTTGTTAAGTGAACATCAGATTTAGGCAATGAGTTGAAGAATGAAATTCAGATTTCTAGAAGAGAGAAAGACTGAGTGAAGATGATCTATTGCCAAGTTATACATCAAAAAGGGCTAAGAAAATGTATATACCTGGAGAATTATGGATCTGATTAGGAGAGCATAGAGTAAAACAGAGTATGCATATAGATACTTTATATTTTTGTCTCTGATGATGATTTTAAGTACAAAATAAGAAAAGGAAAAGGAAATAAACTTAAATACTAAAGGTAAAATAACACAAAATAAGAAAAGAAAAAAAAAATTTCCATATGCACAGCAGAATGTGAGAGAAGATTCAAAATATACAGCAACAAATTTCCATTTCAAGAAAGTCTATATAATAAATACTATACATTGTATTCAGAATTGTTCATCTTTGCTTTCTTATAAGTTTTCTTTTGTTCTCTACTATGAAGTTTTTACTCTGTTCTTTCTCCCCCCTCTTGCCTCCCACCCAGAAGGCTACAATTAAGTAGGATATACATACATACATACATACATACAAGCACATATGCCTATATGTACCCATATACACATGTATCTATACATACACATGCATATAGACATACATAGACACATACACACAAAGATATACATATATACATAAATACACATACACCCGTACATACATACACTTAAACATATACTTAGATGTTGATAATCATAGTCATATGATGATCATAGACTTACATACACACACACATATATTCATACACTTCTATTCAAGACCATACTACACTTATTTATCCTCTTGTTTCTCTGAGGGTGGATAATCTCTTCCTTTATAAGTCCTAGTTTTTCCATATTTTCCCAAGTCCACCAACTTATCATTTCCTACACCACAGCAATATTCCTACTTAAACTGTCTAGTTGTTTTAAATAGTCCAAACAACATTGATAAATATGACTGACACATAATGTTGTTTCCCTATTTTTCTCTTTCGATTAAATCTTATTTAACCTTAACTTTGCCTGAGATCCAATTACCACCCTAAATTGTTGTTCTTAACCTTGGATCCTTGAACTTGTGCACATCTTAATATTTTGTCAACCATATTCCTACATAATGGATATCTTTTGTAATCCTATATATTTTATTTTGTGCATTTACAAACATTATTCTGAGAAGGGGCTCATAGGCTTCACCAGACTGCCAAAGGGATCTGGGACACACACAAAATAATTAAGTAATGCTTGAAGCCAAGCATCATGGAGAGTAACAGATAACACAGGTCAAAACTGTAGCAAAGGACAGCACTAGCCATTCACAAGAGGCAACATTCAGAAGGAGAAATAACGTTGAGCATTAGGCCTTATATGTTTAGTTAACAAAGGTTTAGACTGTGGGTAGTAAACAGGATGAATTAGAACGGCCCCCTTACCTCTACTTCTTTGTATTCCAAATTTCCTGCAAAATTTAGCATAAGCACCCCCTTCTGCATGAGGCTTTCCTACTTCCCATCCAGTTTCTAGTGCCTTCTGCCCAATCATCTTCTTCAACAAGGCTATTGTGTATCTGCTTTGGATGTCTTTCACATATTCTGCCACAAGTACATGTGGTCGCCCCATTTGAACATAAGCCCCTTGAGAGAAGTGCCCTTCCACTTTTGTCTTTCCTTTTTCAGTGTCTAGTATAGTATCTGACATATAATCAATGCTTAATAAATGCTTGTTGGTTAATGGAACTAGAGGTCTTACTAGGATTTGACCTCAGTTATCACTAGGATTTCATGGGATGTTATGTCATGGCCAGAACCTGGCAAAGTAAGGTTACAATAAATTTAAAAGAAAAACAGTGAAAATCAGTGAGAGTATACCGTTGCACAGAACAGAAATTTATGTGCACATAGATATTGAAGCCCATATAAATATCAATATATTCCCATCAGGAAATTTAAAATGGGGAGGGGGGAACAGAGTGTAGAAAATTGAAGGCAAGACTAATGTCTTGAGGGAGAAAAAGAGGAAATATATTGGGAGAACTGCCTGCCTATCCAGAAAGAGGAAATAGATGGTGAGTTTTACAATGGCAACATAAGCAAATAGGCATGCTATAATAGAAGTGGCAAAGTAGATAAATTTCTGGACCTGGCAACAGAAAACTTAAGTTCAAATTTGGCTTCAGAAACTTACTAGCGCCCAGGAACTATATCAACACAATTACAAAACACTTTTCACACAAATAAAGTCAGATCTAAATAACTGAAAAAAAAGATCAGTTGCTCATGGGTAGACCAAGCTAATACAATAAAAATGATAATTCTACCTAAGCTAATTTACTTACTTATTCAGTGCCATACCAACCAAACCATCAAAATCATTTTATGAAGCTAAAAAAAATAGTAACAAGATTAATTTTGAAGAACAAAAGGTCCAGAACATCAAGGGAACTAATGAAAAGAAATGCAGGGGAAGGTGGCCTAGCTGTACCAGATCTTAAATTGTATTATAAAGCAGCAATCATCAAAATTACTTGGTACTGGATAGGAAACAGAGTGGTGGATCAGTGGAATAGATTAGGTATGCAAGAACATAGGAGTCAGTGACTATAGTAATCTACTATTTGATAAACCCAAAGACCCCAGCTTCTGGGATAAGAACTCACTATTTGACAAAAAACTGCTGGGAAAACTGGAAAAGAATATGGCAGAAACTAGGCATAGACCAAAATCTTACACCATATACCAAAATAAAGTCAAAATGGGGCCACAAGTTAGATATAAAGGCTGATACCATAAGCAAACTGGGAGAGGAAGGAATAGTTTACCTTTCAGATTTATAGAGAAAAGAAGCATTTATGATAAAACAGGAGATACACAACATAATGAAATGCAAAATGGATAATTTTGATTACATTAAATTGAAAAGTTTTTTCATAAACAAAGCCAAAGCAAACAAGATTAAGAGAGAAGCAGAAAACTGGGAAAGAATTTTTACTAGTATCTCTGATAAGGGCCTCATTTCTAAAATATATAGAGAACTAAGTCAAATTTATAGGAAGACAAGTCATTCCCCTATTGATAAATGGCCAAAGGATATGAACAGGCAGTTTTCAGATGAAGAAATTAAAGCTATCTCTAGTGATAGGAAAAAATGCTCTAAATCATTGTTGATTAGAGAAATGCAAATCAAAAGAACTATGAGGTATCACATCACACCTATCAGATTGGCCAATATGAAAAAACAGGAAAATGATAAATGTTGGAGAAGATGTGGGAAAATGGGAACACTAATGCACTGTTGGTGGAGTTGTGAAATGATCCAACCATTTTGGAGAACCATTTGAAACTATGCCCAAAGGGCTATAAAAATGTGCATACCTTTGACCCAGCAATACCACTCCTAGGGCTGTATCCTAAAGCAATTATAAAAATAAGAAAAAGACCCACATGTACAAAAATATTTATAGCAGCTCTTTCTGTGGTAGCAAAGAACTGTAAATTGAGAGGATGCCCATCAATTGTGGAATGGCTGAACAATTTGTGGTATGTGAATGTAATGGAATACCATTGTGCCACAAGACATGATGAGCAAGTGGACTTCAGAAAAGTCTGGAAAGACTTGTATGGACTGATGCTCAGTGAATTGAGCAGAACCAGGAGAACATTGTACACAGTGACAGACACATTGTACAATGACTGACTTTGATAGACTCAGCTCTTCTCAGTAGTGCAAGAATCTAAGACTTCTCCAAAAAGCTCATGATGGAAATTGCTATCCACATCCACTGAAAGAACTATGGAATTTGAATGCAGGTTGAAGCATACTATTTACTCTTTTTTTTTCTCCTATTTTGTTTTGTTTCTTCTTTCTTGTGGTTCCTTCTATTGGTTGTAATTCTTCTTTACAATATGACTAATGTGAAAATATTGGAATGTATATGTAAAGCCTATATCAGATTGCATGACATCTGGGGGAGAGAGGAAGGGGGAGAAGAATTTAAAACTTAAAAGCTTATGGAAGTGAATGTTGAATACTAAAAATAAATTAATAAAAATTAAAAAAGAAAGTTACTGGCTATATGACCCTGGGGATGCCATGAAATCTCTGCTGTCTCAGTTTCCTCATTGGTAAAATGAGAATAGTAAAAGCATCTACCTCAACAAACCATTATAAGACTCAAATATGATCATATTTTAAAGCATGTTGAAAACTTATTCTTATGATTATTCATATATAATTACATATTATTCTTATAAATGCTGGCTTTTATTATTTATCACTATTATTTAGGTGAAGACCTTCAAATATTTGTAATCATCATCATCATCATCATCATCATCTATTTATTTACATCCTATTTAAAGATTTTCAAATAATTTTCTTCACAACAATCCTGTTATTCAATATAAATATCCCTCCCATTTTATAAATGAAAACTGCAGACTCAGAAGTGAGAAGGCCTATGCAGCTTTTTCACTCAGTTTGTGAACAGGATCCAAAATAGAAGGCCTACATCTTCTGACTCGAAATTTTTTTTTTTTCTCATTGTACACATTGTCTCACTTTCCAATGGATGGAACTCTTTTTTCTAATTGCATAGAAAATTTTGATTCTGATGTTGGTGGAACTGGGTTAAAATCTCCACTCTGCTATTTCTTACATGGCTAAATGTGGCCAAGTCTCTTAACCTATCTAGGCTTCAAGTTCTTCATCTGCAAAAGGATCTATTTAGACCGTATAATGATTAAGGTCCTAGAGCTCTAAATCCTTTGAAATTCCTAAGAAACAGACAAGATTGGTGGTGCTATGCTTGGGTGAATACAACATTGTTAGGACAATTGGACCAGAATATTAATGATTAATGTCTCTATTCCAGGGAGTGTGTGTGGCTTTCTGATGAAAGTATAAATGGCAAATTTTAAGATTTAAGATACAAACCTGGGAGGGATAATCAAACCTCTAGTTGACTGAAATAAGATACAAAAATATCTCAATTGTCTAGAATTATAAGTTAAATTAAAAAAGATGAAATCCAATAGAAATTAATGTAAAGCCCTGCCCTTGGATTAAACAACAATTTATAGCATGTAGAAGCTGGCTTTTGATAACAGGTAATGTGAAAAAAATCTGACTATAAGGCAAGTATGATTCAATAGTATGATAGGGCAATTTAAAAACGTGTATTTTAGGTTGCATTAATAAAAGTGTGGCATTCCAAAGGATGAAAGCTATAGTCCTATGATACTCTGCCTTAGACAAAATTATTTAGTGTACTTTGTTTTGTTCTGAGTACCATTTTTCAAGAAAGATGTATGCCACAGTGCTGTGAATAAGGAGCTGAATTTCTAATCAGAATATCTGGGTTACTGCTCCATAGTTTATGAGAGCCATGTTATCTATTCCATAATTTAATAGAGCCATGTTACCTACTGGGACTCAGTTTTCTCATCTGCAAAGTGAGAGGTTTTCACTAAATCAGCAGCTAGCTCTGAATCTATGATCCTATGAACCAGAGAAGAGTGAACAGAATCATGAAGATATGGGAAACCACCCCATACAGGGATCAGTTAAAGCCTCTGCTACTTACTAGGTGACATTGAGCAAGTCACTTAACCTCAGTCTCCTCAGTTTCCTCATCTATGAAATAATGAAAGAATGTGATTAGATAATCCAGTGACCTTTCCAGATTATGATTGTATGATTTGCCCAGAGCTTCACAGTGAATGTCGAGGAAGGATTTAAACTGAGAACTTCTTTACTGCAATTCAATATATTACTCATCTTTTCTTCCAATAAGTAGATGGACATTTATCAGACTTGTGATAGAGAAGATGGTTTAATAGATGTGGGTTGAAACAGCTGGGTTCTGAGGTTCCTTTCTATACGAAGAGTTAGAAATTCTGTGACATCCAACTTTACAAAGCTACAAATCGATTACCATGGTAACACCATGATCTAACATAACAGCTCCCCTGGAACCAATTCTCATAAATATTCAGCTATGTGGTCGTTAGGATTTGATTAAAAGATAGGTTTATAAATGTCAGAACATGACTAGAAGGAGAACATTTACCTAAATCATGGCACATCAAAGATGTTGGCTTCTTCGGAGCACAAGGGACTTGAAAAATATTTCTTCTTCCCATACCTGTATTTGATTCAAAACATGAACAGAGAGGTGCCATGAACAAATCATAAGGTTGCCTATTGAAATTATCCTCTTTCAGTGGAAAGAGCGCTGGACAAAATTATCACACACCTAAATTCTACCTCTGGCATTAGCCATGGACTCATTTGGGTTAGACCACTTCATATTGTTGAGACCATCTGAAGTTAGAAGATATCTTTGAGGTCACTGAATCCCATGCCTTTGCTGATGTATTTAAGTATCTCGAGTCTTATTTTCATTGATTTACAACTGGAAAATAAATTGGAGAACACTTGGGCAAAAGCTCATTTTCTACATGTAATCCAAGTGAAGCCCAGAGATGCTAAATGACTTCTCCAGGGCCATGGTTCTAATAAATCACAGAGCTGGCATTTGAACCCAGGTCAAAGAATCACAAACATAGAGGTCTTGAGCTAGAAGGGACCTCAAAGACTATGTGGGCTAACCTATTCCTTTCACACCTAAGGCTCAGGAAGTGAGCTCCCAGACCCCAAGGAACTTACACTCATCAGGAGAAGCTGTAGAACAACATACTACTCTATATTACTTATTCAATCATTAATTATCATTAATAATTGCTATTAATTAACATTAAGAATTAATTGCTCATTAATTATTCAATTGTGGTCTGAGATAGAAAGGACCTCAAACATCAAGGGTAGTATCCTTATTTTGCAAGGGAAAAAATGAGGCTCAGACACATGACATCACTTGTTTAATCACATTCATAGCAGAGATCAGACTAGATCCAAAACCTCTTAACTCTTCATCCAGAGAAATTTCCAGTCCATCATGCTGTCCTTTAGCGCAACTGGACTAAGGAATGTGGGCATCTGGCTCTATTACTTCCCAAGACAAAAGTACACTGAATGCTTACTAAGGCTAATAAGGAAATTTAATTCAGGAAAAACTGAGTGACCAGTCTTGTAAAGTTACAAGATGGCTGGTACATTTCCTACACCTTCTTATTATTGTGAAATATATACTACAGATAAGTCAAATTTTGTTTTATCTATGTGGATTCAATTAATAAGTGCTCAACCTAGTAATACACTTACAAAAGTGGTTTTGATTATTTTAAAGAGTAATTTCTAAATTATCTATGCAAAACAAAACAAAAGAGCCAAGGCACAATGCTAGCTGGTGACAGAAAACTGCAGGTTGAGATCCCTTTAATTAACGGCTAAATGAGTATGATTTGCAGTTTGATCGTCTTGTGTTTTTGTGTGAAAGTACAGACAATCAACTGGAGGGATATCCTCTGTGATCAGGCAGTTTTCAAGTCATACTTTCGAAGGAAACTCAAAATAAAACAGTTTTTCCCCCATCTACTCAAATCTGGAGAATAACTATTTGAAGTAATGAGGTTAATTAAAATTGTAAGCAGAAAGTTTGTGTGTGTGTATGTGTGTGTGTGTGTGTGCTTATTTTGCCAGGATAAAAGCACAAATTTAGTCAACTTTAAGAATATTTTATACTGTTTATGTGTTGCCTTGAGGCTAGTCCAATGGTCACAAGTTAAAGAGAGACAGGTTTTGAAGCAATATAAGGAAATTATTTCTGTTGATTAGAATTGCCTACAGATGCAATGGAAAATGGTAGAGAATAGTGATTAACCCATTACTGGAAGTGTTGAATAGAGGTTGGATGACTATGTCCATGGATCACAGCATTATAGATTGAAAGCTAGAAGAGTACTTGGAGGTCACCGAATCTGAGCCCTTCATTTTGGAGATGAGGAACCTGAATCGTGGGGAAATTAAGAGCCGTGCCTACCATCACAGAGGTCATAAATAGCAGAGACATGCTTCAAACTCAGGCTTATTGGCTCCATATCTATTGTTCTGTCCACTGTGCTACAACTGCAGATCTGATTAGTTTATAACAATAAAAGTTGCATTAGGAACCTCCACAGGAGGAATTAAAATTCTGGGACTCCAAAATGGTATATGTAATTTTTTTTGTTTTGTTTTGTAAATTGAATCTTATTTTAAGCACTCCAGGAAAGCTGAACAATTTTTAAAAGCACAATGGGAAATCCTTTTAAAATATTGTAACTCCTTTTGTAAAGTGAATTAGTTCTCCCTAGCTCTTGTTTTTTAGAGGTATTTGATCAATTCATATTTTTACCTTAGAAAAAAATACCCTGTTGCAACAATGGATAAGGGGACAGCTTCAAAGCCAGGAAGATATGGTATCAAGTATAGTTATCCATTGCATATCACAACTTCCCCCATGGTGGTTTTTATATGTTCTGGATTGGGAAAAGAAATTAAATGGGAATTTTTTTTTGGGGGGGGGTTGCAGAAACCACAGATGACATGTGAAGGCCAGTATATGACACAGAGCCTATGACCAAATACTTAACCCAAATTTTACAATAAGGTACTATTGTACACACCCCATAAAAGAAAAATGAAAAAAACCAGACTTCTTCTCTGGTATGAAGGAAGGGCCAAAATTTTTACATGGATTTTCTTGACCATGGGGCTCCTTGCCTCTAACTCTGCCCCCTAGTGTAGAAGGGATGGCTGTACTCCCTTCTGACATATACTTTGCGACTCATTGCAAGTAACTTCACCTCTCAGGTAATACTGAAGAGGTCGCAAGGAGAAAAAGTTTAAGAAGCCCTGCTTTAGGCAACTCTCTAAGCTATAAATTGCAGAAAAGGTGACAACTTCCACTGTAGAAGGAATTTCCTTTCTTTGGAGTTCCCCTTACTAGTTAAATCACCTGTCCATTCCCTATCCCTACTTTTTTGAAACCAATATCAGGGGATCAGTGGACAAGGTTATCTATTACTACAATTATCACAGGATCTGGTATGATTTTTACATAGCCATAGGGGATGTTTTGTTAGAGGAGGACCTTTAGGGCTTCATTCTGTTCTATTAAAACAAAAAACTTATTTTAAGCATGAATGACAGCAAAAAAAACACTATAGGATTCTCTTTTCTTTGCATTTTTCAATCAACTGTATAACTGAAGACATTGTTAGACATTTACAGGAGTGGGGAACCTGAGACCTTGAGACCACATGTGGCCTTCTAGGTCCTTCAGTGCAGCCTTTTGACTGCATCCGAGCTTTACAGGACAAATCCTTTTATTAAGGGGATTTGTTCTGTGAAGTTTGGATTCAGTCAAATGGCTGCACTTGAGGACCTAGAGGGCCACAAGTGGCTTCAAGGCCACAGGTTCCTCACCCCTGGTAGACTATCAGTTGTAAAAGCCTGATTCTTTCTCATTCCTTCATCAAGGATGGCCTTGAGACATGTATAAATTATCCCCATAAAGATTTTATAGAGACAAGAAAGTAGACATATGGGATGATAGCAACTGATCTGTCCTCTCAATCACCCCCCTTTTTTAAAATACCATCCATTTTTTTTGTTTGCCCAGTATTTTCCACTCTTTCTACTTCAAAATCAATAAACTTAACTTTTCAAAATGCTCCTTCTACCATGAATATCTTCTACTCCTAACCCCCACCACAGCAGACTCAGCAAGTGGTCCTCTCCTTTTTGTTGTCAGACTGTTGCGATGGGATGTACCTCCAGAGACTTCCCATCATGCTTTTAGATAGCTCTCATTGCTAGAACTTTCCCCCCCTTACATGAAACCTTGTTGTTTCTTGTTGTTCAATCATTTCAATCGTATCTGACTCTTTGTGACCCCATTTAGGGTTTTCTTGGCAAAGATATTATACTAGTTTACTATTTCCTTCTTCAGCTCAATTTGCATATGAGGAAACTGAGGTAAACAAGGTCAAGTGGCTTGCTCAGTGTCACACAGCTAGTACGTGTCTGAAGCCAGATTTGAACTCAGTTCTTCCTGACTACGGGATAGGTGCTCTATCCACTGCCTTTTTATTAACATCAGTCAACTGGTGCTACTTCTTTCTGGAGCTAACCAACACAAATAAGAACCTTCTTTCCACATGGCAGGCCTTCATATATTTGAAGAAATCTGTCATATCTAGAACTTTCTTTCTTCTTTCCTAAACACTCCCAGAGTTCCTTCAACTGATCCTCATATGAGATGGAATTAAGACAATTCACTATTCTTGTTGCCTTCTTGTACTTACCCTCTAGCTTATCAATGACCTTTCTAAAATATCATGCAACTGTTACAATGCTACCTAGCACAGTAGGACTATCACCTCCTTCATCATGTGCCATATGCTTCTCTTAATGGAATCCATGATGACATTAGCTTTTTTTGGCTGCTATATGACACCACTGACTCATATTAAACTTACAGTTACCAAAACCTTCAGATCATTTTCAGAAAAGTAGTTGCATAGTGACTGTTTCATCTGTGCATATGCAGTTGATTTTTTGAATCACAGAGGAAATCTTTACATTGAATGTATTAGACTTCATCTTAGATTAAGCCAAACATTCTGGACTTTCAGGAGCTTTGTAGCTCCTGACTATATTATTGTGTGATGACTCTTTCTCCAAGATTTATGTCATGTCCAAGTTTGATAAGCATGCATAAGGATATTAGACTATTTCAGGTCCCACAGACCAATGGGACAATTCATTGAAGAACTTTTGCTAAGCTGACTTCAAACCACTAACAAATATTCATTCAACTCATTTTGAATCTAATTGTGCAACAAGAAGAGTATATTAAATTTTAATGAATAGTTGGCTAAAGTCTTAGTAAACTGTTAAAGAATTCCCCTTTTTTGCTATCAGTTTGTTAACTTAAAAGAAAAGTCAAGATTACTTTAGAATGGCCTGTACCTGATTATACCATTCTGACTTTTGGTTATCATTGCTTCATTTTCTAACTTATCACTTACCATTTTTTCAATAATATATATTTGAATTTGGATAGGATTATATTCAAGCTCCCTACCCTGTAATTGGCAGATTCCATTCTTTCTACTCCATCCATTCTTGAATATTGTGATCTTTATTCTTCTCCAGTCTAGTAGTACCTCTCTTGTTCTCTTTTAAATATCACAAGTTGTGGTTTAACAGTCATATCCACCAGTTCTTTCACTAAGTGAAGAATAATTACCCTGAGAACTGGTAAATATACTTGCTGACACATTCGTAGCGATATCTGAAAGAGAATGGAAAATAGGAATCCCACAGAGGGAGTCTTAATTGTTGAACATCATAAAGTACATCACACTGTTATAATCCAGTTGTGGTGATTCTACTCTTATCAATGATGATGATGATGGTAATAATAATAATAACTAATAAAATACATAACATTTATATAATACTTTAAGGTCTACAAGATGCTTTACTGATATCTCATTTTACCTTCAATAACCATGGAAGGTAGGTGCTATTATTATTTCAAACTTACTTATGAAGAAACTGAGGCAGACAGTTTATGAGTCATCCAGGGTTACACAGCTAATAAGTTTCAGAGAATAGATTTGAACTCAGGTCCTCCTTACTCCAAACAAAGCACTCTATCAATTGTACAAGCCAACAGTGTCTAAATGATAAAAATAGATTATTATATAATCTCTGGAAAATCTGTTCAATTTTTATCCAGCTATTGTCTTCCTTCAAGTTAATGGAGGACTAACCTCAAAGTTTCTCAAAATATCTTGGCCCTGAAAAGGAATTATAGGCTCAATTACTGATATCTGGCTCAGCTGCAGAAATCCTACAACTATACTAGCAAAACAGTATTCTTTTAGCTGTTCAGACAGTACTTATGCTAAATCTTCACTCTACGCCCAACATTTCTTTCTCCACTAACCTCATGACATCAAGGTCTTTCAGAGCTGAAAAAGAATGCAGAACATATTAGCTCTAGCCAGTCAAACCTCTGCATGGCTGAGGGGGGTAAAGAGTCAACAAATTTCCCAAAATTTGGCTTTAGGTAAAAGTCACACTATTTCTGACTAGGTATTGGTTAGTTCGTGGGTAGATTATGAGCCAGGGGCAAACAGTTCTAACCCAGTTTTGAATCACTTGGAATTGTAACCAGATTGATTGCAAATGCAAAGTGCTCCTGGGGTTACCATGATCTTCAATGAAAAGAATTTCTCCTAAACCTGTGGAACCTAAAAATTCAATTGCTTTAGGCCAATGCAGGAGAGGTCAGTCCCTCTGGAACCAATCAAATCCTTAAATACATTTTTAATCTGAAAAGTACATTACATAAATGGTATGTCAGTTAAATTTATTTTACAATTATGATTTTCAATCTCAGGAGATATATTTATTTTGCAAAGTAAAATGTGGGAGCAGATCCCTAACTTAACAAAAAGTGGTGAGAATATGACAACAGAGAATTGAGCTATTGAGCACATAACCACACCAGATGAATTACATTTCAGACACCTGGAAGAATTTGTGGATACAATTCCTGAGCCATGGAGGTGAGCTTTGTAAAATCAATCAATCAATTCATTAGAAGTGTTCTTTATCCCAAGAATAGATATCAGTTCATCAACCCAATAGCATATTTAAGCACCTATGTGCCAAGAATCATGTTAAAGAAAATAAAATATCACCATTTCCATACAGAGGAAGTGGTGGATTGATCAAACTAGGAGGACGGTGAATTTGGCTTTGATTCCTAGAAATAACTAAAACTGTACCATTAAGAGGAGAATTAGCATTTAGAAGGTAAAGCAGTGAGGGCGATTAGACAATATTCATCAAGAACCAGCCAGACTCAAGTGTTGTTTCGTGTATTGTTTGTTTTGTTTTGTTCTGTTCTGTTCAAGGTTACAAGACTGCTTGGCCATGAGGGTAACACAGAAGTAATATGCATGGATTTCAGTAATACTTTACAAAATGATTTGTGACAGGCTTTGTGGACCACGTGGAGGAAAAAAATGGTTAGTGCATGGAAGAGGGGAGAATAAGCAATTACATAGTGCCTACTATGTGTCAGGCAAAATGCTAAGTGCTTTTAAAAAATGATCTCATTTAATACTCCCAATGACTTTAGGAGATAGGTGCTATAATTATCTTCATTTTACAGTTGAGGAAACTAAGGCAAACAGAGATCAAGTAGCTTGCTCAGGGTCACACAACTAATAAGTATCTGAAGTTGGATTTTAACTCAGGTTTTTCTGACTCTAGATGCAACACTCTATCCACTGTGCCATCGACTGCCTCTATGATTAGTTCAGTTAGGTAGAGTTGAAACTATCAAAGAATCCAATTTAATAAGCATTTTAAAGCACCCACTCTGCTGAGGGTCCTGTGCTAGGTATAGGATATAACAGCCTTCAAGAAGAATACTTTCTACTTGAGGGGTGATTGGATCTACAAATGTAGATTATTAATGTCAGCCTATTTCAACATATTATATGCTTTCAACATCTCTAGTGATAACTAAGGAACTTAATCTTATAGGCCTCCATAGACAGAGGAAGAAACTGAGGGTCTTAGAGGTGGTCTGACTTCCCTGAGCTCTTCCAGGGAGTAAGTGGTAGAGCTGGAAACCTGGGCACAGCTGCCTAGGGCAACTCCACATCATCTTATTTGAGCCTCATAACAACATGGTGAGGTAAGTCTTACAGACATTATTTTACCCATTTTACAGATAAGGAAACAAAAGCTTGGGGAGGCTTAGAGACTGACTGATGGTCTCACAATTAGTGAGTGTCAGAAGTTGGAGTCAAAACCTGAGCTCTTCCACCCCAATGTTCTGTAGTCTCTCCCCTACCTGGTGTTTTTCCCTCTCATTGTTGTTTAGCAGAACATCATTTTAAAATTCATTTAATTCATGATATTGGTAGCTGATACAAGTTTATGTCAGTCTCTGACAACTTGACTCACTCTGACATTTTGTGGATAAGGAAACTGAGTGCCAGAGAGTTTAAGAGACTTATACAATCTCCATGAATGCCAGCAAGCCACTAATGTCTCTGTGTCTCAGTTTCTTCTTTGGGAAAATGAAGAGGGGAAGTACTATTACTTTTAAGATTCCTTCTACTAGTAATTAACATTCTATGGTTTGTATTAACATTCTATGGTTTGAAGGTCATAATCTTATTAGCAATAACCAAGTACTTTAGAAGACTTTCTACTGCTCTTTAAGATTGATTTCAATGGAAAATATATATATATTATTGAAGGGAAATTGGTAGGATACCATTTAGTTGAGCAGAGATGCGGTGCCAAAAATTAAAAACAAAAAATAAAAAAAAATAAAACAAAATATCTTGGCCAAGAACTCATATTAGCATTAGTGAGGATGGAAATAACAGCAAATGTGTTTCCATTTCCAATAGGGCCAGGAAAGATCAGTTGCAACCCAGAGCTGTTGGCAAAGGCATTTGTTCACCCAGATTATGAAACTGAAAGCACAGAGCACATTATTAAAACCCCGTGCTTGTTTGTTTCAGAGTATTCAATCCATCTCAGTCAGCACTTCTCTTTAAATGCAGTCTCCAAATCTCCCATCCCTCCTCTTTTAGAAATGTCTAATTTGTCTGAATGTTGTATCTGTCCAAATGCTAGGAGAGCACGCAGCCAGGATATTGGTTGAAACGACAAATAAGCTCTATGGGCAAAAATAGCAGTAGAATGTCCATACACAATTAAAGAAAAATATCTGTGATTTCCTCTTGCAATTTTCTCTCTCCCCTGATCTTTCATAGTCATTACTTCATTTTACAAATTTTTCCTTAAATCAATGTTTCTCTAATCCCTATCTTGAGATACGGTTAGGATGGTTTTGTTTTCTCAATCTTTGGCTGCCCACTGTCTAAATAGTATGTGAAATATAGCAGGAGCTTGATTAATGATTGCCATTGATTTACAGGTTGATTCTGCTATCACCCAATCATGGGATGAGGATAGCTTGTTGCGGGGAGGGAATGAAAGTATAGGAATGGAAGTAAGCCCCTCTTTAAGCAAATATAACATCTCAAAAATTTCAGCCTACAAAGAAGGTGTTAGGGGATAAACATTTATAATATAAAAAGAATTATTTGCTTTCCAAGCAAGGGTAAATAGAAACTATTCTCAGTGAATTTTCAGTATGATTACATAAGTTGATCAAAAGTTGACTTAAACTGGCATTTTCAGAAATACAGTTGTTATGTTGAATAGAGTTCACCTGAATCTATCCCTCTAATGCTTGGCTCATTATAGATTTGATCAAATGAGGTCAAGGAAGTCTGCTAATATTAACTCTCTTCTTGAGACACATACAGACACATACAGATCCTGGACAAGACATCAACTGGCTTGCTATGAAGCATTTCATTGGCTTAGTTGTTCAATTTGATCCAAGTCAAGGTTAATCTTAGACTTTAAAGAAACCATATGTGATGTGCCATTGTTTAGCACTCTACTATATTAACAATGCACTTCTGTCATTTTCACAACTGTGTGGGATTAACCACTGGTTAATTGATCAATATTGCTCACTTCTCAACTATCAAGATAGGGAAGTGATGTAGATGAATCACGCCAGGCTCATTTTACCCTGGAGATTGGGAGACATACAATAAAAGAAGCTACAGTAATGAATGACTGTGTATCTGAATATAACCCCTGACTCCAAAGGGATTTCATATCTGTCTCTAGCAAATCCAATACACTCAAGATAGATTGATGTATTTTTAAGAGGTTCTAAATTCCTCCATCAAAGTAAGGATAAAACCTCATAACCCCTAAAACCTGTGGTCCATCCGGGGCTTTGGTAAGTATAATCTAGAAGAATCTGGATTCTGGATGCAAAGCAATACTATAGGAATAGTTATTTGTGCAATCTTATTTCTTTAGGCCAGGTAAAGATTGAAATCCAGTGGATAAGAGAGAGTGAAAGCAAAGCTATTTCCTTGGCTTCATGAGAAGTTTGATTATCACTCAACAAACTGTCATTTCATCGACGTCGTGTAAAGTCTTGTCTATGTTCTCTAAAATCCCAAATATAGTTAGCATAGGGGACTATTACATTGGACCTAAAAAAAAATCACCGGTTTGGTATATGAAGGAACAATATTGGCTTCGGGTTTAAAACTGGATTTAAACTTCTAGCTTCAACATTTACTAATTGGGGAACTTTGGCAGTCGCTTTACCAATTTGACACTTAGTTTTCTTATCTATAGAATTAGGATAGTGATACTTGAAGTATGTGTACCACATGATAGATATGACCAAAATACGGTGTAATTATTAAACACCATACCAATGTGAATAATTGTCATCAATAATTATGGTAGCCACAATAATACATGGAGATGTCATCAGCAACCCTACAAGGAGTGGCTAAAGGTACAGCTTTAAAAGTGAATCCTTGAAATTTTTTAAGTGACTGATATGTTAAGAATTAGGCATGACCTTAAAGGTCATCTAGTCCAGGGGTCAGCAAAATATGGCCTAGAGGCCAAATCAGTCCTGATGCAAGGTTTCACATGGCTCATCAGATAATGTTGTTTTTTGCATTTTAAATAACTTTAATGGGCCATTCATCATAGCTTTCCAAATCATGGTCTTGCTGATCTTCTTAAAAAGGAAACTGAGGTCCAGAGAGCCAAAGTTAGGCAGAATGGCTAAGGCAGCATTAGAACCTAGGTTTTCTAACTCAAAATTCTAGTGCACTTTCAACTGCCTCCTATGATAACCCAAATCTTATTTGAAATAATATTTATAAATCCCTTCATCACAGACATAATCTATTTATTGCCTGTTTGCTCAGCACATCATTCTGCCAGGATGCTTGTGTTTTCTCTCGTGCCCTGGGCACGAGACACAAAAAAGTCAACTTCACATGTAAAGGATGGGAGAAGTTGGGTCGGCCCAGGTGGTATTAAAAATATTTGGAGGTTCTGGTGGCTTTGAGCAAGTCAATACTAATCAACAAAATAATGTGGCAGCCACAGAAGATAATGATGTGCTAGACTGCGTTAAGAGGTGCCTAGTATTTAGAACAGGGGAGGTAATAGGTAGGTAGCCTATACTGTCGTATGGTAAAAATACAACTGGAATATGATTTTCATTTCTAAGCAATACATTTTAAGGTTGACATTGATAAGCTCAAAAGTTTCTATAAGAGGATGTCTCAGATGGTTAGAACACTGGGGGTGATAGGTGAAGGATCTAGGAGTCATTAACCATGGCAAAGAACACTTGAGAGACATTTCCAAATAGGTTACTTTTCTAGACTTCATATTCTCCAGAAACTCATCATTTTGCAGGAAGAAATCAACCTGGAAACTTACATCAACTCAGCACCCTAGCCCCTTGGGTCCTTCTCCACCACTGGCTAAAGAGGGTGGGAAGTAGATAGCTGGTAGCCCCTCCTTGATCCTCCCTCACTTAAGGAGGACTCCTAGGTAATTCTCATCTTTTTTTCCCATTTCCTATCCACTAATTTTCTGGACTTCATTATCTGTAGGAACTTATCATCATTTAAAATGAAATCAACTCAGAAATGCAGGCCTCCCAACCTTGACTGCCTCCATCAAACCCTTTCCCGATCACTATTCCCACTTCATGCAGCAGGGAGCCTTCCCTTCCTTTTCAACTTCTCTTTAACATTTTCTCCATTAGATTGTGAGATCCTTTAGAGCTTTTTCAGTTATTTAAGTCATGTCCATCTCTTCATGACCCCATTTGGGGTTTTCTTGGCAAAGATACTGAAGTAGTTTCCATTTCCTTCCCTAACTTATTTTACAGATGAAAAACTGAGGCAAACATGGTTAAGTGATATGCCCACAGTCATACAACTAGTAATTGTCTGAGGACAGTTTTGAATTCAGTAAGATGAGTCTTCCTGGCTTCAAGCCCAGTTGATGATGATATCTCCATGTATTATGTACCACCTAGCTTCTCCTCTTTAAGGAAAGGGACTGCCATAACTTTGTTTGTATCTCCAGTGCTTAGCATATTGCCTGGCATATATTAGATGCTCCAAAAATGCTTATTGGCTCTGACAGATAATAATGGTCCCTATGTATTTGAAGAGCTATAATGTGGAAGAAGGACTGGATTTTTTTCCTGTATGAACTTACAAGGCACAACTAGGAGCAACTGGAAGATGCAGAGAAGGAAATTGATGTTTTACATAAGGAAAAACAAAATCAATCATCTTGTTTTTCTTTTCATTTTCTTTTTTTTTTCTATGCCACTCTTTCATCTCCCCACCAAAAGTATATTACTTTTCTCCCCTTCTGGCCTGTGAGGTCATTGAAGGCAGGAATTGGACATTTTTTTTATAATTACGTTCCCTATACCACCAAGCACCCAACAGATGATTCAGTGAATTGAGTGGCTGACTTTTATAAAGATTAAGAAGGTAAGTCCTTCCAAAAGCTTAGAGGCCTCTCTCTACTCACATCTAGTCCAACGCTGTCTTGTGAACAAAAGAATGCTAAGCAGAGAGGGTTTAAGTGAGATTTCATTACATTCATTTGATAAGCAAACACTTTATGCCAGGTACTATATTTGGTATAAGGATGTCAAGCTAAAAACTAAATAAGCCTTGCCCTCAAGGAGTTTACATTCTACTGGAAGGGAGGGTAGTCAGTACTCACAGACTTAAATGAATTTGTGACTTCAGCAATTTGGATATTCCTTTCCATAATGCAAATCATCCTGTGCCACTTTTGTCCATGCTCTTAACAAGGATGTCCAAGTTCCAGCCCAGGCTCACTCCAGGGTGTCCACCCAATGTGCTGAGGGCCTTTTCAACTCCTCTGTACTTGTGAGGATACTACTGGAGTACAATCTAACTGGCATTGCTTACCAACCACAAGTGACTAACACAGTTTGTCTTTATATCATATATGTCCTTAATGCCATCTGTTATTCTTGGAAGACCGATAGTAGGAAAGGCTACTACAAGATGAAAATTTGTAAGTAAATTAAAAAGTAAGTATATGGCAGAAGGGGTCAAGAGAGACGGAAGGAAGGAAGGAAGGAAGGAAGGAAGGAAGGAAGGAAGGAAGGAAGGAAGGAAGGAGGAAGGGAGGGAGAAAGACATAAAGGAAGGAAGGAAGGAAGGAAGAAGAAAGAAGAGAAAGAAGAAAGAAAGAAAGAAAGAAGAGAAGAAAGAAAGAAGAAAGAAAGGAAGGAAGGAAGGAAGAAAGAAAGAAAGGAAGGAAGAAATGAAAAAAGGAATGAAGGAAAGAAAGAAGGAAGGAAGGAAGGAAGGAGGAAGGAAGGAAGGAAGGAAGGAAGGAAGGAAGGAAGGAAGAGAGAGAGAAAAAGACAAAAAAAAAGAAAGGAAGGAAGGGAGAAAGAAAGAAAGAAAAAAATATTGGTATTCAGGAAATATTTCCCATAGGAGGTGGCACCTAAACGATGCTTTAAAGGTAACTTGGGATTGTACGTATTCTATTTCTGTCTACTTCTACTGAGGGTGCAGTAGAAGCAGACAGAAATAGAAGGGATAGGGAAGTGGAATCTTGAACCATGAAGTTGCATATAATCTATTGACATCAGAGATCTAGTCTGCAGTCCTTCCTTGTGATAAGTACTTGACAAGTTTATATTCTAAGGGAATTGGGCAACCACTCTAGTACAAGTTCTAAACACGTGCATAGGTATATAAACCCAACCCTTTGTAGTCACCCTTCAGCCCCCAGAATTCTGGAGCTGGCCGTCGACGTTATTTTGGCTAGGATCAAAGAAGCCTGGGCATTGGTGGGATTTGAGTGAATTGACTTTCCTAAGACAATTCAAATCAACCACAGGACACCATCAGCTTAAATCCCCAAATCTAACTATTTATATTGTATAAATTATATATGAAAATAAGAATTAATAAATGAATAATACATGAAGGGATAAATGAAGGAACTGATTGAATAGAAAGATTCACAAGGGCACCTTTCACTTGTAGTGATAATTAAACATGAAATAATAATATTAAATACTATCTAAAAACCCAATTGTTCATCCCTCAATTCAGCTCCATTAAAGTTCCTTTCAGAAGGGGCAGACAATCAATACCTTCTTACAGCTTTGTCAGGGAGGCTCCCTTTCTTCCTCTCTCACTACTCAGACACAGCTCAAAATGTCCATTGCAGGTAGAACTGCACCCAGGTTTGAACCTAATTAAGGAGCCTTCCTTGAGGCACTCTATCATGTCTATCCTAACTAGTCCTTAGAGGTCCTTTCTAGGGCCGACAATCCTCTCATTTTATTTTCAGAACCCTTCTTCAACTTTCCTGCTCCACACAGAAGCCACTCTTGACTCTTTACCTGCTGAGAAAGACATGAAGGACGGGTAGAAACGGATGTTCCCCATTTGTATATCTTCAAACTACAAAAGTGACGGCACTTAACTATGAAATACTGTATGTGTCAGTCAGGTAGCATTTATTAGGCACCTACTATGTGCCAGGCACTGTTCTAAGTGCTAAAGATAAAAAATAATGAAAAAAAACAGTCCCTGCTCCCAAAGAGCTTATGGTCTAAAACAGGGTGTATTTATGTATGTATGCATGCATGTATGTGTGTGTTTGTTTTATGTTTTGTTTGTTTTGTGTTTGTAATTTTTCACTTGTGTCCAACTCTTTGTGACTCCATTTAGGGTTTTCTTGGCAAAGATACTGAAGTAATTTGCCACTTCCTTGTCCACCTCATTTTACAGACTGAGGCACACAGGGTTAAGTGACTTGTTCAGAGTCAGACAGCTATTAAGTGTCTGAAGCCACATTTGAAGTCAGGAAGAGGCATCTTCCTGACTCCAAGCCAGTACTCTATCCACTGCACCACCTAGCTGTTCCAAATGCATGCATGTATGTATATATTATTCATAATGTTATCTATGTTATTCATTCTGATGACACTCCCCATAATGATCATAATACATGTACATGTGTAATCATTATCATGAAGATATGTACATGCACATATAGCTATGTAAATATATGCAGTGTGATTCATATCATCATGAACAATATTACTCATTCTGTCCTGACACTTGGGACTTAGGATAATAAAATTATATATTTAGAGGTGAAAGGGTCTTATCATAGTTCCTGGAAGATAGTAAGCACCATGAAAATGGTATTTTTGTTGACATTTTTATCGTGTTTTTTTTGTTGCTGTTGTTGAGGCAATCAGGGTAAAGTGAATTACCCAGGGTCACACAGCTAGTAAGTATTAAGTGTCTTGGGCTGGATTTGAACTCAGGTCCTCCTGACTCCAAGGCCAGAGCTCATGCATTACACCACCTAGTTAGCCCCAGTTATTTTTATTGTTTTTAATCATTATCATCATAATCATTGCTATTATTATCCAAAAGCTTAATCGAACACCCGCATTCTATAGATGAGGAAAATGAGGCTCAGAGAACTTAAATTATGTTTCCAAGATGACATGGGCAGATCCCAAATTGGATAGCCTCACTCCAAACCAGGCCTATTTCCACTGTACCGTGCCATCATTAAAGACACATGGTCCAAATAAAGAATTTAGAGTAAGAGATAAGAAGGATATTTTTATTTAGAGACACATAGCTACAGAAAGAACTTGGAAGGAAAGTCCCCTACAGATATATAGCTATTGGGAGAAGACTCCAGAAGAGTCTCCTGCATAGATCAGATAGCAGTCTTATTCCTTTAAAAAAGCTATTTAAAAAGCAATCTATAATTGTCCTTGCAGGCAAAGCTAAGTGATTTTCTTCCCCACTAAAGTTAGGTTTGAAAGTTGGAGAGGAAAAAGAACCATCTTCCTTCTATCTTCCTCCATATTTACCAGTGTAGGGTAAAGTGGGGTGGGATCAATTCATGTACAGGGGCTTGCTCAAACTACAATTAAATAGAATCCAACTTTGAAATGGACTCCATTTTGTAATGGAAGAAGAACACAGGCCCCTCTCTCTTTGTCTCTCTACTTCACCTGTTGTGTTTTAAAGAATGACAAACTATGAACTAAGGAGACATGGAAATGCTTTAAGGAGGAAAGCAAAAGAGGAAGTGGAAAACTTTAAATCACATAGGTTAGTAACCAGTAATTATAGGCAGGAATTTGTTCAAAGTTCTGTCTACAAGATGAACCTTCACTTCTCCTGAACCCATCTCCAGCCTCAAAGCCTTGCTATAGAAACAGCAGACAAGCTAAATATTTACTCAAGGCCTCTTGCTGAATTTTTCACACTCTTGGATTTCGTACCATTATAAGACGGGACAGGCTCAAAGGGGAGGTAAGGGATGAGAGATCCAGATATCAGTGCCTCAGCATCCTCTGAAATAGCCCACAGGCTAAGGCTGACCTGCTATTTCCCTTTAATGGGTTCTCTGCCCCTCATCAGAATCCGGAAGGATTCTTGAGTATTTTCTTACATCTATGAGATGGGCCATAGCCTTCACTAGGCTATAAGGCAGTGGTTTTTACTTAAACTTTTTTGTGTCATTCTAATGAAGTCTTTGGATCTCTTTTCAGAATAACTTTTAAATGAATAAAAGAAAATATGTAGATTCACAAAGAAAATCAAAGATTAATGAAAGCGAAGATGTAGTTTGTTTGTTTGTTTTTTCTCTAGCAAGTTATCAGACACCCTGACATCTATATTGGGATTCTTTGGGACTTGGTGGATTTCACATTAAGAACTGTTGTCTTAAGGGGAGACCGGGGAAGAGAGTCCTGATATTGGGACAGGGCCACATTGTCCTCCGAGATGGTTCATGGACTATGGCTCACCTGCTGTTTTCCTTTAAAGGACCGTATGCCCCACATTTATATCTTGGGACCCCTTGTTTTCTATGTCTCACTCTGGGATGTCATGCATTTATGATATGGGCCAAGAAGGAGTTCTCTTATGGCTCTTAATAAATTACATAGGGTTATAAAGCAAACCAAAGGTAGGTAAAGTATTTTATTTTATATAATATATTTTATTATATGAGGCTCTTTCAGTGGGAGCAGGGGGAAAGATGCTGGGAGAAATTTAAGTTAAATTAAAAGACAAAAAAGTCAATAAAATTAATTTACAATAAAGAAAAAAAATATGATTTATTTTCCCATTCAAATTTATGCAGCCATAGAGATCTATCCAGAGAGCTGTTGGGGCACCACAGACCCCAGGTCACTTAATTCTTGTTCTAAGAGTAAATGAGGGTGAAATACTTCTGAGATCAGTTACAAGGCCACAGTATCCTTGGAGGCAGTATACAGACTACGGCTCACCTACCATTTTACTTTAATGAACACTATAACCCACATTAGTATCCATAATTTATCGAGTAATTCTCACATTAAGATGTCATGCATCTACAAGGTGGTCCAGCGCCTTTTCTAGGCTATCAAGGCAGGGCTCTTATTCTAATGAAGCCTATGGACACCTTTTTAGAACAATATTTTGAAATGCGTATAATAAAAGACTTAGATTTGTGAGGAAAACCAAAGGTTAGTGAAAATAAAGATGTCATTTTTTCCCACTCAAGTTCATAGATCCCAAGAAATCTATACATAGACCCACTGCTACCCCATGAACCTCAAGTTAAGAACTACTTTATTAAGAGGAGACAGGGGCTGATATCAGTACAGGGCCTCTGTATCCTTCAAGAAGGTTCAAGGACTAAGGCACACATACTGTTTCTCTTTAATAGCCTCTATTACCCTAAATAAGCATCTTGTAACCTCTTCTTGAGTATTTCTCAACCAGAGTTGTCATGCATCTATGAAATGGGCCAGGGCCTTCTTTTAGCTCTAAGGAAGAGGTTCTTAATAAAATAAATAGGTTTCTTTATAAAGGAAAGCAAAGCTTAGTGAAGTATTTTTAAATATCCTTTATTATATGGGATGTCTCTCTGGGAGGGCAGAAGGAAAGAGATGCTGGGGAAAATGTAGGTGATATAACAATAAAAGTTATTGATAAGAAAATTAAAATAAAAGGCATAATTTTTCTTTTGTCCAAGTTTACAGACTTCCAGAAATTTATGCTCAAACTGGTTGGGGTTCTGTGTATCCTAAGTTAAGAATGTGTGCTCTAAAGGTAGTGAGTCAAGATATTTCTGATATCTCTGCAATGCAGACTATCTTCTTACACAGGGTCAGCTAGGTGGTGTAGTGTATAAAGCACCAGGTGAATAAGCAGAAAGAACTGAGTTCAAATTTGGCCTCAAACACTTATTAGCTGTGTGACCTTGGGCAAGTCACTTAACCCTATTTGTCTCAGTTTTCTCATCCGTAAAATGAGCTGGAGAAGCAAATGGCAAACTACTCCAGTATCTTTGACAAGAAAATCCCAAATGGGGTCATGAAGAGCCATACATGGCTGAAATGACTGAACAAGAAGTACCTCCCCTAGACTGAGGTGTTTCCCTTTAATAGACTCTATGTCCGATATTAGTATCGCCAAGTCTCATCTTGAGTAGTTCTCATATTGACTTATCATGCGGCTATAAGATGGATCAGGACCTTCACTAAGCCTCTGTGCCCTACAGGAGCATGCTTGAGCACAGAAGATTACCTAAACTGTGGTATTTAGAACAATTAAGAAAATGACTCATCCTTAAGTGAATTCCCTAGATTCACACTGCTAGTCAGTTTCAGCATGGCACTAGGACCAAAATCTTCAGGACTCCAAGTTTAATGCTCTGTGCTCTTCAACATGATGCCCTGATGTGCAAATGGAAGCTCAAGGGAAGAGATTTCCCAGGGGGTTGGGACTGAGGCAAGAGTATAATTGGATAAATACACACAGGGTGCATCCCTACATTAAAACACTGTCAGCCACTAACAAGGGAGTGATTTAAAGGAGAAATAGCCAAGAGTCATCGAGAACTTGGCGTTTCCCCTAAGCAATCTCTGGTGATGGGCAGAACATATAATCACTAGGGTGAATGGGAAATTGTCAGTACCGGATGAGGAAACTGTCAGTGACACACCCTGGTGGTTAAGAAGGATTAGTTACAATCTAGTGTTCAAAGAGAGGGAGGGAATATAGGGTATGCATGGGGGAGGGGGGAACTATATTAGCTAAGGCATGGAATTAGTACTAAATTAATAGTATTTCACTCTCCAAAACTGTCTGGGAATATGGTTTAAAAAAGAATGAGGAGAGAAGAGAGGGATTTCAAGACCTATATGGCCTCAGGAACTTCTGGAAAGTTAGCCTTGGATACTAACCTTGATGCTTCTTCCTAGTTTTTAAACTGTTCATATAAAATAAACATCCTCTGCCCCTCTTTCTGCCAAGCTCCTGACTCCGTCTTTTGGACAATGCAGCCTCATTGAACAGCTGGTAATCACAACCATTCCTGCATCCACAATGGAAAATGCTGAGGTTCATTACACTGGAAAAAAGAATCCCATTTGTTTCCATGCTACTGTCTCCCCCTTCCCTAAAGATTAGCCATCAGCATTTTTCAATGGCCCCTTTTCTTGAAATTTAATTCAGTTACAGTTTCCAGCCCAATCCAGATGGTGGAGCACATGGTAAAATAGAAAGTGAGTTTCCCTGTCAGAACAGAATATGTTACCACTCCGGTCCATGCAGTGAAATGGAATCTTTGGGAAAGTCATAAGATGAAAAAGGTACATTAGGAGGAAGTTTATGGTTCCCGTGGAAAGGAACAACGTGGTCTTCATTGAGAAGAGTAGCAGTTTCCAAAGCCGATGTGTTTCTGTCTACAAAACTCTTTGGGGTTGGGAGGGAGGGTCATGGGATTTTACTATTTTTGACTTCCTTCACTTTAATTAATTCATTAATTCAACACTGTACTTTTTTTTCTTTTTTGGTAAATTAAGTCATTTGGCATTTCCAAAAAGGCAGAATGGAAAGGATGCAAAAACTAAGTAATGGAGGTTGTTGTGGTTGTGGTTGTGTGGCCATCATTCAGTTGCTGAATTGTGTGTGACACTTGATGACTCCATGGATGATACCACACCAATGGTGTCCATGGGGGTTCCTTACCATTTCCTTTTCTGGCAAAAATAAGGGATGTACAACTCTTTAAAAGTAGTGGAAAGAACAACAGCCTGGAAGTCAAGTGCCCTGTGTTCTATCATTACCTCGTCCTGCCCAGGCAGCAATCCCTTTAAGGTCTCTGAGCCTCAGTTTCCTTATTTGTAAAATACAAGGCTGGACTAGATGATCTCTAAAATTAATTCTAGCTCTAATACTCTAAGAGACTAGTTATGAGTCTTTGAGGTCCTAGAGGGGAGAGGGTATTTGCCATTTGTGAGAATTCATCTTTCTGTGGAAAAGCTGTCTTAAAAGAACACATTCAGATACTTCAGTAATGTTTTTTTTTACTTGGAAGGGAGGAAGGGGGATATATTGACACTTGACCTTCTCCAGAGACTGCTGGAAAAATGTTATTGAGGTGAGTTTGGACACTAAGATGCTAGAAGAACTCAACTGAAGTCCTAGATAGGATGTACATAATGGGAGTTGTTGGACTATTTTCTCTTCTACCATAATGCTGATCTAATTTGTCAGTCAATAAGCATTTATTAAGTGTCTACTGTATACCAGGCACTGTTATAAGCTCTGGTGATACAAAAAAAAATGGCAAAGGCCAGTCCCTCTCTTCAAGAAGTTCATAATCTAGTCAGGGACACAACAAATAATATGGGCTGACCTGAGAACTTGGCTCAACTTCCATTTGTAGCTAGTTGTAATGACTTTATGTCAGCTTATGTCACACCTGGGCAGGTTCTTGGAGTACACTGGGGACAATTCTGGTGACCAGAGACAGAATCTGAGCAATCTCATCCCACACCTAAATCCTTCAGCAGGTCCACCTTGGCTAAACCCCTGGAATGCAACTGGAACTGGCTTTGGAGTCAAAGGAACAGGTTCAAATCCCAGCTCATACATTTCCTACCAGTATGGCCTTGGGTGTCACTCTGTTTCCACAAACCTCAGCTTCCTTATCACCAAAATATAATCAGACTGGATCGCCTTGAAGTCTTATCCAGTATTATATCTCTGATTCTACAATACAGCCCAGTGAAAGAAAGTGGGCTGATGTACTCTGCCAGGTAGAAGAATGGGGCTAAGAAGCCAAAGGATCAGTTGCATTATCACTTTGAAGTAACCACAAACCACACATTGCATTCTGACATTATCTCACTGCTTAATAAAAGTTCACTTTCAGTAATAAAGGAGAGAATATAGATGGCTCAGTTTTTGTGGGGTATGTGCATGTGCATGTGAGTGTGTGTGTTGTGTTTGTGCATGTATGGAAGGGTTGGGTGTGTGATTATTAGAATAGGTCCAAATTAATCTTTGTACATGAAAACCAGTGACAGTCAGTGTAACAGCATGGATAGCTTTGGAGTTAGGAAGACTTCGGTTCGAGTGACATTCTGACACATCCCAGGTTGGCCCCTTACAAACTTTGTGATTTGGGCAAATTATTTGACCTCCCTGGACCTCAGTTTCCTCATTTATAAGACAGCTGATCTCCAAGGTCCCTCCTGACTAGATATATAAATTGATAAATGGCAGTGACCATGGGGCAAATGATTTAACCACTCTGAACCTCCAAAATGCTCTCTAAAATGTAAGCTATCAATGAATTGCCATTCTATATCTGTAAAGAAAATTCCCTACACAAATGGAATCACAGCTATGACCCAAAATAATAAAACAAAGACCAATGTGTAATGATTATTAATCCAATTTTTTTAAATGGACCTGTGATTTCATGAGTATAATAATGGTACTATAATAAAAGACTCAGGGAGGAAACTCCTGCAGTTAATGAATATTAGCACCTCCTCTGAAACTTAGACTCTGAAAGACTTGTCCAGTGCTATTAGGGGTTAAGTGATTTCTTCAAGGCCATATAATTAGGATTTCTTAAAGAAAGGATTTAAAACAAAATCTCCCTAAATCTATGGCACGCTGTTCCCAAATGATTGTCTAATGATGGATGATAAGTGTAATCATCATAAAATATGGGTTCAAATGTTGTATTGTTCTACGTTAGCCTTGCTGCCAGACACAGGATCCACACTGCGGATCTCGTTATTAGTAACTTATAAGAAAATTCACTCTTATTCTTTACAAAGTAATATTGGGGGTGGGGGTGAAGGTGGAATAGTGGGATACATGTCAATGATTTTCTTTAAATTTCAGTTCAGGTTTACTCTTTTCTAAAAGAAAATGTACTGCGTACTGGTCTCTGCCATCTCTATGTGTAACTCTAATGCCTCAGTTATAAATATTTTTAGTGGGATGAAAACATCTCATTGATTACAAAAATAGTGCTTCCCCCCCATCCCATCTGTGTTATGAATGGCCCACCCTATAAATATGTGCTGCTATTGTAAGAACATGGCTCTCTTCAGAGATAATAATAAACCGGACTTTTTCAGAATTGTTTTCTCCCTTCAAACAAGGCATTTAATCAATGACAGTAACATTAGTCATGTTGTGCGGGGGTGGGGGGTAATCCATTAAAAATATTATTAGGGGATGTTTGACATTATGTGTTCATATACCACCAGTCCCATTATCATAATGCAGTGCTGATGTAGGAGGATTTTCACCCAGTGTTGGATTTTTTTCTCTTTTTCTCTCCAAAGACCTCCTAAGCATCATAAAATAAACATTCTTCTATATTTACAGGATGTGAATGAAGAGGCCACTCCCAGCAGTGAGCAGAGTGGTGGAAAGGGCCCCAAAGCTTTTGTCTCTGAACAGAATCATGTGAGACAACGGTTAATCCAGGACAGCTTCTTTCAATCTCTCTCTCCATATAGCTTCCCCAAACTGCCACCTTTCACTCTATTGTGATTGGCAGAGTAGTTTGGTAGCAGACTGGAGTTACACATGCAAAGGAGGACTAAGTGAAAACTAATGTTCCCATTATGCTGAGCTTATAGATAATGGGCCATCCAAGCTAACCAAATCACAGAGTTGGAAGTGGGAATTGGAGCTTCCCTGTGTCGGCTCCATGGGCAAACTAGCTGTTGTGGGACTTGGAAGTCATGAGGGCCTGAGTTCAAAACATGCCTCACACATTTAATAGCCATACACACACACACACACACACACACACACACACACACATTTCCTGTTACCTCTAGGGTGGAGTTGTGGCTTTGAGCTGGGCGACATGGTTCTGTTGGCTACGGCTTTTTAAACTCAGGAGTACTTGGGGCTCCTTGTCAGAAGAATAATGCAGAACGACATCTGAAAGATGAGCAATGAGCTTACCAGCTAATGAACCCTAAAATAACTACTTTTGCTTGAGTTTGCCAAACTTGACTTAGTGAAAGAGCCTGAAGTTGAGAGTCAGGAGTGAGGAGAACTGGCATCTACTGCATGTTAGCATGTATGACCTTAGGAAAATCATGATAAACCCCTCTGTAATTCAGTTCTCTCATGTTTCAAATATCACAGCAGTGCCTTCTCTAGTTGGCTATCAGGGTTGAAACAATGAGCAAATAAGTGAAAGGCCTTTAATCCTTTAGAAAAAAAAATATGCCACACTCTCAACAAGGCATTGTTTTAAAGTCATTATTCCAAAGAATAAATTGGCTGGTGTAAATAGCCACAGAATAAAAGCCCAGGAGATTCTAATATGCAAGATGATACAATTGGGGCCAATTTTAGGTTCAGCTGCTCCACAAACAGGCTGACCTGTCGACTGGAGTTATAGCCAACTCTGAATATTTAGTTCCATCAGTCATGATAACCTGTAGTGAGTCCAAGCAAGGGCACAATATTGAAATTCATTGGGGCCTCAATAAGACATATACCTTTCAGACCTTTCTGGATGAATAACTTGGAGAGACTTTTGTTTGTTTGTTTTGTTTTGTTTTGTTTTTATTCAGGGTGGGGAGTGGTTTTCGTACCTTAGCCAACAGTGCAAATGAACCTCATTTTAAACCACATATGGGCTCCAGAAATCTTGTATAGAAAACAAATCATTAGAAATCATATGATCAAATGCCATTTTAAACATTAAGCTCCTCAGGGCACCAAAATGAGGCCTGCTATGACTCATCGGACTAAGCAAAGGAGAGTAGTTGCTAGAATTAGTGTCCATATCTGTGTCTATTTTCATATATATGTATAATATATATGCATATATGTGTGTATGTGCATGTGTGTTGTATATATATACACACATATATACATATATAATTTCATACATACTTGCATATATACACACATATACATATATACATACACATACACATACACATACACATACAATACACATACACATGCACATGCACATACACATACATATACGTTACATATACATATACATATACATATACATATACATATACATATACATATACATATACATATACATATACATATACATATACATATACATATACATACATATACATATACATATACATATATATATATATACATATACATATATATAAACTTTTTACAGATCGAATTTACTTAAGATGGAGCCCATTTGTCTATAGAGAACTATATAGCTTCTCTTGGAGAACATTCAGTTGGTATTCCAGGAAAGAAAGCTTGAGGTTGGCCTATATTCAGGCATGGGTGATGGAAGGACCCTGTCCCCCTCAAACGTACCCACAAATACAAACAGACACTTTAAAGCAAGCACAGATAACCTCTGACTACTTTTCTGCCACACTGACTTAGGCTTATACTGAGGGAGGAAGATTAGCAGCATATAAGGCATTAAATTTGGAGTTACGAAGACATGAAATCAAATCTGACCAGTTGTCTGAACCCAATTAAGTCACTTCCAATCTGGCCTCAGACACTTTTACTAGCTGTGTGATTACTTTACTCTGTTTACCTCAGTTTCCCTGTTTGTAAAATGAGCTAGAGAAGGAAATGGCAAACCATTCCAGTATCTTTGCCAAGAAGACCCCGTATGATGTCATAAAGATGTCATAAAAAGTCAAACATGACTGAAACAACTGAACAACAACAAGAAAATGGAGATAATTATAATAATAGTACTACCTCAAAGGGTTGTTGTAAAGATAAAATGAGTTGAAGAATATGAATGCTATTTAAATGCCAGTTATGATGATGATGATGGTGATGTCATAGCACAACATTATTTTGATTGGCTTCTAAGTAGGAACATCCATGTGTATATTAAAGGAAAGATGCCCTGCCTCTCAGACCTCTACAACTTGTGGCCTCCAAACCGCAAGGACAATTATCTAATAGTGGGATGCGATGTCTGAGGGAGGTGCAAGGAGGAGGGGAGGGGAAGGATGAGCTCTCTGCAAATAGCCTCCATTCTTTGATGAAGCATGAGGTGAGTTCTGAAGCTGAGAGGATTGGGGCAGGGGTGGAGCTCTGGGAGGTTTCAGGAGAGACAAGAATGTTTGGAATAACTGCTGGAGAGAGTGCAGTAGTGAATCCATTAGGAAGGAATGAAATATTTTCTTTGCCACAATAAGGGCCCAGTTGATATCTGTATAAAATAACTTTGTAGTGGGCTCAATCAGCGCAGCTTTGAGATTTTTTCAAATTTCATTTAGCAATATATGAATATGAGTAAAGAAGATGTACTATGGGGATAATCTGGAATTCTAGGGTCAGCAAATTGTGATCAGTGATAAGAACAAGGGGCAAAAGAAGAGGATAGTATAGAGGTGAATTGGTTCACCAAAGAGTTAAGATAGGGAAGGAAGCAGTGTAACCAGGGTAAGGGTGGTAGCCTAGAAAGAACTGGAGGGTAAGGGGAATGGAAATCACGAGAAGCATGAATAATAAAGTCATAAGCCCTAGGGAAAGGTGGAATAATAGAAGATTATGTTCAAGTAAAATAATTTTAGAATTCTTGAACACAGAAGTAGGCTACCTCTGAGTAATGACAAGATCAAGAATATGACCATCTCAGTGCATAGCAGAGATAGAGTAGAGAAGGAGGCAGTAGCAATTAAGTGGACCGAGGAACTCAGTAGTTAAGGTATTTGAAGGAGCATCAAATATATAGGTCAAGGTTCCCTTGCATGAAGGAAGGTGATGGAGAAGAGAGAAAGAATGTGATGTAGGTACTGAAGGCATCAATGGAGGTAGGAAGGAAGTAAAATGTCCTGGCGGGAAGAGTTGATACTCACTATCTTTTCTTTTATTGCAATATCTCATATGAAAGGTGGCCATTTCCTTGAAAAAGTCAATCTCTCTACACAGGCCCTTGATCTCCTATCCTCTCAACTTTTCCACTTTTCCAGAAGATTTTCCCTATCTTCCCCCCCTTTCTCTTTCTCTCTGTCTGTCTTTATCTCCCTGTCTCTCTCTGTGTGTCTCCGTCTCTGTGTCTCTCTCAACTTTAAACCCTCCCAATATACTGGATCTTTTCCTTGTTACCTATAAGCATGCCTATATCTGTCCTATCTTTAAATGGAAGATAAAATAAATTTAAAAGGGACACCAAATCCCTGGCTTGATAGATCCTGCCATGCCAGGTCTCCTGCCTCATCTACACTTCTCCAGGGCATCATCTACACTTAGTGTTACTCCTTTCTTTCCGTTCACTCTTTTCTACATACTCTGTAATCCACAATTGTGCCAACTGGGAACATTATGAATTCATGTTATCCAGTCTCAATTGGGCTCTCACTGAAGCAAGGAAATACTTTTATTCTTCCCTAATTGATTCCCTTGCCCCCTCTTTACCGAAGTGATTCCAAACCTACTCTTTCCTCTTCAAAGCCTCCCACTCCTGTTCCATTCCCCTCCTTTGAAGCTGAGGACCACTCCTCTTATTTTACTGAGAAAACTGATTTCCCTGTCCTCTAATTATTTTCATCTAGAACCCCTTTGATATCACACTCCACTCTCTCTTCCTTTTGCCCAGTATCTGAGAAGGCTGTGGCCCTCTATTTACCATTGCATGTGAACCCCAATATATGTGAAACAAGGCTCTGGCCTACAGCAAGATGGTAAAATGAGGCAGAGACTTAAAGACTGAGAGCTCAAAGACTGAGAGCTTGTTGAAAGCAGCGACTGTATCTTACCTTTTTATACCCCTAAAGCTTAGCACACTGCCTAACATATAATAGGCACTTAATAAATGTTTGTTGATTGGGTGACCAGCTTTGGATTTAACTTTCTAAAATGTGAAGCAACAACATCAGAAAAGGAGTGTTTAGGCTCTAGATGTAGCCATCAATGGATTGTTTATAGAAACAAGGGGTTGTCAGGCACTGTGCTATGTGCTAGAGATGCAAAAAAAAAAAGGGCAAAAGCAGTCTTTGCTCTCAAGAGCTCATGGTCCAATGAAGTACACAATAAGAAAACAACTATGAAAAAACAAGACAGATATGAAATAAACCGGGAGATGATCTCAGGGGAAAGCACTAGCATTAAGGGAGATTAGGAAAGTCTTCATGCACAGGGTGGAAATTTAGCTAAGGCTTGCATAGCTCTGTCTCACTTAAATCCATTCACATGCATGTCAGGATAGCACATGTGATGCCATTGGTCTTCTTTGAAAACAAAGGGTAAACAACAGCAACAAGAACAATAGGAAAGCTAGGAATCCAGGAGACAGATATGAGGTGGAAAAGAATTTTGGATTTGGAAGACAGTGAAAATGGACAGTCAGGATGTGGAGTGCCATTTCAGAGGAACAGCAAGGAGCCTAATTCCACTAGATCATAAAGTACACAGAAGGGAGTAAGTTATAAGACTAGAAAGGTTGGAAGGGGATGGGTTGTGAAAGGTCTTAAAAAATAAAACAGGATTTTATATTTGATTTTGGAAGCAATAGGGAGCCATTAGAGGTTTTGTTGTTTTGTTTTTTTTAATAGGAGTGTTACATGGTTACTCATGCTTTAGAAGAACAATTTTACAGCTGATTGAAGGAGGGACTGGATTTCAGGGAAGGCTTGAGGTAAAAAGACCAACCAGAAGGCTACACATAGAAGTAGCCAGTAAGTTTATATTCTTCTGACTAAAATGGTATATCATTTCTGTATTAAAGAATAATCTATGTTGATGACAGCATGATAAGAGTCTAAGATCAACAGCTAGGAAATATCGGTTTACTATAAAAAGCCAAGAGTTAAGTGTTTCTCTAGTAAATAGTGATACACTGTCCTAAGCCACCACCCACATTCCCTATGACTCCTAATCCTGATGAAAACTTCCAGCATGAGGTTTTTGCAGCTCTGATCAGGTTGAGAGCTCAGTCTGTGATAGGTTGGAGGGCAGTCAGTCCTTTTATTGCCCTCCCTGTGAAGACTAGGGCCCCACACAGCATGAAACCCATGTTTCTATACTTATTAGTACCAACTTACCAAGCCAACTGATGCTCAGACATAGAAGAAATGTCTTCTTAAATGAAAGGCAGTAAAAGTCCATCAGTCAAGAGAGATGTTGGCACTAGTTTGCAATTCGATCTTGACAAGTCACTTAAGCACTCTGTGTACATTTCTGCAGTATAACACACTGACCTGTAAATCCTCGGAAAGGAGTATTTCTAACACACGGCACTCTTCCTGGCATGGTCTCCTCTCAAAAATGCTTGTGGAATTAAAATTAATGAAAGAAACCTAAAAGGGAGACCTAGAGTCTTTCTGCTGGACTTCACCTGCCAACTTAAGTAAAGCACGCTTTAGCTGTCAGAGGTCTTTCTGATATTTATTGCCCTTGTTGCAATATATTAGAGGCACTGAATTGTCCCCTGTCTTTTCTATCCTTGGTGAGGAATAAATGTAGGCAGATGTCTTCCATGATGATAATAATAACTTTGTACAATGTAAGGAACATATGAAATGACACTGGGTCAGATTAGTGGTCTATCAGACCAATACCAAGGAACACCTGGAGAAGCCCAGCTGTTAGTATTTTCCCTCCTTAACTATATTTTATTTAACTACATTACATTTATATGTATGTATTCTATATGTTATTGTGAATATACTCCTAACTTACACACTATTTCTTCTGAAAGAATATAAACTTGAGAATAGTAATTGTTTAATTTTTGCTCAGACCTCTGCTTTAATAAGATCACTTTGATAGCTTAGTAGGGGATGGATTGGAAGGGGGAGTGACTTGAGGCAGGGAGACCAAGCAGCTGATCATTGCAATGGTCCAGGAGGTGATGAGATCCTGCACTAGAGTGAGACAGAGTGTACATGTCACAAAGTAAAATAGACAGAACTTAACAACTGATGGTATGTGAGAGATGAGGAGTCTGGGATAATACCGAGGTTGTGAATCTGGGTTACTGTGGAGAGGGTGGCAACCTCAAGAAATAGGGAAGTCAGAAAAAGGGGATGGTTTGGGGAGAAAGGTAATGAGTTCAATCTTGGATATTTGAAGTTCTAATAGGTGCCTTTGTATTTATATCTCAGTTATTTCTGTATATACTCCCCAGTCACTACTGAGCCCCCTTTGTAAGAAAAAAAGTTAAGCAAAAGAAATGGACACAGTAACTATATTTAACAGTTGTATATAGCATTCCATATCCACAGTCCACCCCATCCCCTACTTCGCTACGAAAATATGGACATACATTTTACCATCTGTTGTCTGGGACTAAAATTCAACCACTGTATTTTAGAGACTATAAGATCATCCTCAGGAGAAAACTATGGAAGATGGATAAGAATCAGACAAAGATGTTCGACAGGGAAATCTTGTTAAGGTATGGTTTCAGTAACATGGTCTCCATAGCCCCTTCCAATGCTCAGATTCAATAATTAGATGACTGAGATTTTATGGTTAGTAGTGATTAAGCTGTCTTTAATTACTATTAATTACTTTTATTTATTATTATTTATTATTTTTAATTTACTTATTTATTACTAGTATCATTTACTATTATTAATTACTGTTAATTAATTACCCCCCACAAGTTTTCAAATTAAAAAAAAAGAACATTCTTCCAGTATCAGTTTTATTCCTTTGGAATCTTCATTACTTTCCATTATTTTGAAAATTGATCCCCATTCATCTTTAGAATTATGTTATCCACACCAGGAATTTCTTCTGTATCTATGGGGTCAGGCCCAGAACTCTTCTTGCCTGCAGCATCTTTAAGGTCATTGCCCCTCATACATCCAGTGTATGGGTTACTAAAGTGGTACAAGCCTGTGGTTTTCTTTGATTTTTGGAAGTTGACTTTTTTTTTCAAAAAGCAACACCAAATGTATTCCATTTGGCCTTCCATGGTTGTCTTCTATTTTAAATACAAACCATCTGGGAATTATTTTGATTTTGAAGAGTTTGAGGCAAGCTCTCCTCTTGACCTCCTATCCTCTTCACCTGCTTTTCACTGTCTTATGAAGGTGAGATCCCTAAGAGGTGACACCATCATTGATTAAGTAGTCTTCATCTCCCCTTTCCTCTTCTCCTCTTCCTTCCTGTATTCTTCCATCCTCTCCTTATCTTCTTTATTCTTCTCCTCTTTCCTCTTTTTCTTCTCTTCTCCTCAACCCTCTTCTTATTTTCTTCTTGTTCTCCTTTTCCCCCTCCATTATCATCATCATCATCATCATCATCATCATCTTCTTCTTCTTCTTCTTCTTCTTCTTCTCCTCTCCTCCTCCTCCTGCTCCTCCTCCTTTTCCTCCTTCTCCTCCTCCTCCTTCTCTTCTTATGCCTTCTCCTCTTCCTTCTTCATATTCTTATTGTTATTTTTCTTACTTTTTTTCACAGAAACTCTTAAAGACCATCTACTGAGTTATGAGGAATCATTTTCAATTATTAGTAGTCCCACATATTGATAAAATACAAATCCCTCAAATGTTATTGTTATTATTATTGAAATTATTTGTTTAATCATTATTTATTCTCCTACTATATATTGGTGTGAGAAGCACTCTTAGTGCTTGGTGGGGCAAGAGAAAATAGAGAAACAAAGTTTAGCTAAGCCAATCCTTGCCCTCAGAGAAGTAGGGAAGTAGGACACAGAATGAAATAACTAATAGAATATGACAGAGAGATAGTTGTGGTAAAGGGCAGTGGTGTCAAAGTCAAAGAGACCTAAGGGCCACTAAACCAGACATAAAGATCCCTGAGGGTGGATATTAACCTATAAAACCACATAATGCTAACATCATCTGTGTTTTATTGTATTTTTTATTTTGCTAAATATTTCACAATTACATTTTTATTTGATTTGGGCACTCTAGAGTGTACAGCTACAACACATCCCATGAGACCCAGCCTCTGCATATTTGACACCTCTCAGCTTCTCTCTGTCTCTGTCTGTCTCTCACACACATACACACAGAGAAAGAGAGAGAGAGAGAGAGAGAGAGAGAGAGAGAGAGAGAAACAGAGACAGAGAGAGAGAGAGAGAGAGAGAGAGAGAGAGAGAGAGAGAGAGAGAAAGAGAGGAGAGAGAGAGAGAGGAGGAGAGAGAGAGGAGAGAGAGAGAGAGGAGACAGAGACAGAGAGAGAGGAGAGAGAGAGAGAGAGGAAGAGAGAGAGAGAGAGAGAGAGAGGAGACAGAGAGAACAGAGACAGAGACAGAGAGAGAGAGAGAGAAGAGAGAGAGAGAGAGAGAGAGGGACAGAGAGAGAGAAGGGGGGAGAAAGGGGGGGGAGAAAGAGAGAGAGAGAGAGAGAGAGAGAGAGAGAGAGAGAGAGAGAGAGAGAGAGAGAGAGAGGACAAACGAAACCACAATACATGCCCTAGAGCGGGAGGCATGTGAGGTCTGACTATGGGAGTAGCCCTCAGACTATGTAAAGATAATTTTTGCAGAATGCCTGGTGATAAGAAAGAATGTGAAATCTCGAATTGGAAGACTTGAGTTCAAACATCTAATCTAATCTACTACTTAAATACTTTGTGACCTTGAGCAAACTTCAAATTCTCTGGGCTTCAGTTTGATCCTCTGTGAAATGAGGGAGTTACACTAGATAGCCACTAAGGTCACATACGGTTCAAAATGTATGATGCTACACACCTGTGGAAGCCAATGATCAGTACTAAGAATTGTGATGCCTCAGGTACAATCTACTTACCTTATATTGCATTATGATGATGTATTATCATGATAATTTACTAACCTTAGACCAAGCTATAGGCTAAGAGATCTAGCACTGCAAGGAAACTCAGAGCCCACCTAGTGAAATCCTTTCTTTTAGGGAAACTGAGGTCCAGAGATATGAAGTTAACTTGCCCAAAATCACAGAGCTAATGCCAAGCCAAAAGAGGGTTCCTTCAGGACCAGTTGCCCCACTAGAAAGGGTTTCTTTCCCAAACACCAAAATGCAGCTAATATATAGAAATAGCCTCATTTTTCTTCCCTCTGGCCTTTCACACACAGCTGTGTGCTGACAACTCTCCCATTTAGCATTTCTCCCCATCTCCCCAGCAAGCACCCACTATGGGAGGCTGCACAATTACCCAGAGTGCTAGATCACATTATCACCCAATTAATGCCATTAACAGTTTCCTCCTCAGTAGTCAACACAAGAGTGATTGTTTGCCTCGTGGTAGTGATAAAATTACCGAGCTATTATGATGATGTAGTAACTAGAAAGAAGGTTCAGAAAGATAGATCATTTTTTTTCAGTACTGACTACTGGGGGATGGGGCTGGTGACATAGAAAAATGAAGGACATCTTGTTAGGGGATTTTACCTTGGTATATCGAGGAAGGGTAAGTCACTATTCTTTGAACCAAAGGCGAACATACATGATTACTAGGTTTGTTGGTTTACTGCACAATTCCTTAAAAATTCTACAAACACTGATCGAGAACCTATCATGTGTATGATGAACAAGGCATCATGCTAGAAGATGGTAGACAAAGATGAATTTGGCATGTGTCAATTTTTTTAGGTATATGGGGGGAGGGCATAAGTACTAATGGGGTTAATGATACAAGGGAAATTGAGCTAAATTTAAAAGACAGGAGAGATTTAGGAAAATTTTTTGGGAAAATGAGTTATAATTAGTGCCTGTGTGAACAAGGAGAGGTCTCCTGGAGCATGTAGCTTTCCAAACTTTGCAGGAACTGAAGTACCTCCTTAAAATAGAAATCTGGGGGAGGCAGGTAGAAAGCACAATGGGTAGAGACTTGGGATTAGAAAGATCTGAGTCGGAATCTCCACTTAGCAACTAATTATGTAGTCTTGGGCAAGTGACTTAAATTCTTTGTGCCTCAGTATCCCCATCTGTAAATGAGGGAGTTGGACTTGATCGTCACTGAGGTCTCATGTAGCTCTAAATCTATAAGCCTCCCATAAGTTCCTATATCTACAGTGATCACACTTCTTGCATTTTCTGTGACAATCCAAAATTAAAGAAAATAATGCATGATTTTGATAAAGATTTGATGAATGAATACCTTTATTTGGGGCTCATAAAATATGGGTTCCATTTCTATATTTAAATTTCTACCATTGGCTCAAAGGAGCAGCATTTTTCTCTAATCTTATGATATCCTACCAGAAATTTGCATGTATATAATACAACCCTCCCAAGCCCTCCTTCTCCATTTTAAAACTTGAATCTAATTTTCTCAGACAGCACCTAAAAGAAGATATGATCCAGGTGTTATGAAAGGAGTGGGTAAGCAAAGACGATGGGAACTATGCTACTTTCTTGTATTAGCTGCTTCTTTCTCTATACTTTCCTCTATAGCCAAGCCCATTTCTTGCACCAATCATGTCAGAGCAGGGACAGTTTGGATGTTGTCAAGAAAACTAAATTTAGGAGGCATTTGAAATTACTTAGAATCCTTCACCTGCAGAAATACTAGAGGTTTAACACCTCTGGTTAAGAATAATTAGTCAAAGGGCAGCTAGGTGGCACAGTGGATACAGCTGTGGCCAATCCAGCCTCCGACACTTGACACTTAATAGCTGTGTGACCCTGAGCTAGTCACTTAACCCCAATTGCCTCACCAAAAAAAAAAAAAAGAAGTAATTAGTCAAAATAGAAAGCTACCAGATAATATGTTGGGAGTGAATTTCTCTGTGGACTTTTCCCAAATCTTGTCCCAGGAAGAATTTCTGCTACCATTTCCAGACACAAAGTTCCAACTGATAAAATAGAGAGTCCTGCTAGCACTCAGAGGTGCAAGGGCAGGTACACCCTTCCAGGCTGTGATCTGATCCTCCAAACTTGTTTATGAGACTGTCATGTGGGACAGAATCAAAAACCTTCCTGGAGCCCAGATCTATTATATCCATTACTTTTCTCCTATCTCCATGGCCTGTCACTCTGTCATAGAAAAAAAATAAATTGATTTGGCACGGTTTGCAATTCACAAAGCCGAGCTGGTTGCTACCCAGTACCTTATGCCTCACAAAGTGATGGAAGATTGATTGCCAGATCACTGATTCTGATATCTTCCAAGACGCTGAAGTTATGTGTTTGGCTCATTATGGTTGGGTCTCTCCACCACACAAGGGCCCTTGAAAAGTGACTTACAGATTAAACTTTTATCCTTTTTATTTCAGAGAGGCAGTGTGTCATGAAGGAAAACAAAGTGGTCTTATATGCTAGAGATACCTGTGCTCACTTGCTCTCTGCAGGACCATGGACAAGTCACAAAGATTCTCTGAGCCTCCTTTCTCTCACCTGTGAAGTCTATATTGCACACAGTTGTTAGTAGGATCAAACCCTCCTTACACAGAAAATAACTGTATTCCTTTTTTATCATAGAAATGTTTTGCTGTTATTATCTTTCCAAATAAAATACATTAATTTTAAAAGGAGAGCTTCCAAGTTGCTAACATTAGCATCACTAAGTTGCTTCACTACAGCAAGCTTTTCTGTAGGATGAATACTTAAAGTTTCATCTTAATTTTTTGGTTGTTTTACAGTTTCAAAGCTGCTGCCCCTCCATGCCTCTAGATCATTAAATATAGATAAACAATTACATAAATATGCTGTCTAACCTTGGCATTTAAAGGGAATTTGAAATACATCTTTTACTCAAGTGAAAATCTCTGTAATAGAAATACTCTCACCGGGCTTGAGCCATTTTTAGGTTGAATTTTGGGGTAAGTGTTGGGCCTTCTTAAAGTGGAATCTACTCAATCCATCATTCGCTTATTTCTATTTTTTCAGTGAGAGCTTCTGATCTTCATGATTTTTTTTTCCAAAATGAGAGCTAATAGCAACAAGGGCCTCTACTGGTTCCCCATGTACCTTGAATATGTTGAATTATATAGACTATCAGAGCTGAAAGAAGCCTTTGAGACATCCTCATTTTACTGAAAAGGAATTTAAGACTAAGAGAAGGAAAGGAAATTCCCAAGGTTGCAAAAGTAAGATAACCCAGAATTCCTCTACAAATGTTTCTCTTCCCCTTAGTCGTAGGATTATAATTTTAGAGCTGAAAGGGACCATCTAGTTGAACCTAGGAATTGTGTTTCAGTTGGGGAAACTGAGGCCCAGGAAGAATAAATGACTTCTCCATAGTCACACAAGCAGCATGTGTGAGAGGTGGGATTTGAAAACTGGTTTTCTGACTCCAGAGATGATATACTTTCCACTGTCTCATGCTATCTCGCATACCTCTTTCCTTGAGTGCTACCTTCTGAATATTTCCTATTCTCCTCCAGAGGTATTTCCTTATCCCAGAAACCTCCACTACATCATCCTCAATATCCCCTTTATTTGTTCCACAAATAGCCAATAAGGTTTTACCTATTATAAAGGTGCGTGAACTGTGCTAAATGCTGGGGATACAAAAAGAGGCAAAAGACAATACTAGCTCTCAAAAAGATCACAATCTAAACTGACCTAGAAAGTCACAACAGACCTGCCTTCTATGATTTTAATGCAATTACTTGTTTCTTTGCTGTTTTAAAATATGCTTTATTAGTATTTGTTTTTATATTACCTATACTTCCCAACATATTCCTTTTCTCTCCTCTTCCCGGTGAAACATTCTAAATAATTAAGAATAGAAAACTGTGTGTGGGTGGGGTGGTGTTGGAAGAGAGTTCAGTAAAACTAACAAATACGTCAAAAACAGTCTGATAATACAAGTAACATTCCACAACCACATTACTCTGCCCCTTCAAAGATATAGGGGGTAGAGCCTTCTCATAGCTCCATAATATCATAGCATAGTATTGCATAGCATAGCATAATATCATATAGAACTGGGCTATTATATCTTTGCAAACTTGGGAACATTTTACCTCTCTTATCCTCCACATATTTCTTTTCTGTAAAATGAGGACCTCTCTAAGGGTCCTTCTAGCACTGAATATCATATTATAAATTATAAATTATAATGACCAGACTTGGACATTATAACTTCACAGCATTCAGTCTACATGGTTTTATGGCTGTTCTTTCTATTTCCATTCTTGTAATTCTAACATGTATTGTTTTCCAGGCTCTGCTTTCTTCACTTTGCATCAGTACACATGTCTTCCTGTGCTTCTTGTATTCATCATATTCATTATTTCATGCAACGCAGTAATAGGCCATTATATTCCTGCACCATATTTTGTTTAACCATTCCCCAATAAAAGGGCATCTATTTTGTTTATCAATTCTCCTTTGATGAAATGGCTGCTATAAATATTTTGTGATATATAGGGCCAATCTTTTTCTCAGTGATTTCTAATGAGATATTTCATATTGTCTTCCATTTTTTTTCATTATTTTGGTTTTCTTTTATTGTTTCTTGATTTCTCATAAAGTCATTAGCTTCCTTTTACTCAATTCTAATGTTTAAGGATTTTATTTTTCAGTGAGCTTTTGTGTCTCTCTTTTTTTTTCCATTTGGCCAGTTCTGCTTTTTAAGTCATTCTTCTCCTCATTGGCTTTTTATAGCTCTTTTACCATTTGACCTAGTCTGCTTTTTAAGGTGTTATTTTCTTCAGTAATTTTTGTGTGTCTCCTTTACCAAACTGTTGATTCATTTTTCATGATTTTCTTGTATCACTCTCATTTCTCTTTCCCATTTTTCCTTTACTTATTCTACTCAATTTTGAAAATCCTTTTTGAGCTCTTACATGGCCTGAGACAAATTCACATCTTTTGGGAGGCTTCAGATGTTGGAACTATTGCTTTGTTGTCTTCTTCTGAGTGTGCGTTTTAATCTTCCTTATCACCAAAATAACTTTTTTATGGTTAGGATTTTTCTGTTGTTTGCTTATTTTCCTAGCCTATTATTTGACTTTTAACTCTTTGTTAAATTAGGGCTCTGCTTCCAGGGTGGAGGATGCACTGTCCCAAGATTCAGGGGTTTTATGCAGCTGTTTTCAGAAACACTTCTAGGGACTTGTAAGTTTTCAGTTCTTCCAAGGTGGCATGTTCTAAGGAGAGGTGTGTTTGCTGCTCTCCTGGCATGTGTTCTGGTTTGTGAGGGACCACGAGCACTCTTTTCTGACCTGGAACTTGGACAAGGGTTCTCACTCCACTTGCAGCCACCAGCTTTGCTGTGCTAGTGCCACTCAAGACTAAGATCTGATCTGAGCGTGGGCAAAGCAACAAAGTCCTGCCTCAGTGTTAGCAAAGAGACCCCTGTAATCTCTTTCTGACCAGTTGTTTCACCCCGTTACAATCTGTGTGATGAGAACTCTGGAAGCAGCCACTCCCAGCTACCGCCACTGCTGACTCAGTGGCTCACAAGGCCTGCTTCTGGTTTGTTGGGGCTTGGTCTGTGCTGGTGCAGCCTGTGCTGAATTGTGCTCCACTCCCATTATTGTGGACCTGCTGACCTTCTAAGTGGTCTTTGGTTAGAAAATTATTTCACCTTGTCCAGGAATTGTTTTATGGCATTATTTAAAGGTGTTGCAGGGGTTTGAGGGAGAGCTTAGGTGAGAAGCTGTTTTTTTTTTTTTGTGCCGTCTTAGTTCCACCCTCTTGTCACTGATTTCTTTGAGACACCTGCCCTGCACTGGAATTTATGGTTCAAGGGTTATGGTCACTTTTTTTTTTACATAATTCCACACAGATTATCTATTTTTTTCTCTTAAACTCTTTCCAATTTCTTCCTTCATGTCTTCAACCATATTCCCACCCAGAGTGGCAAATAATGTATTAAAAATCCAGTTCTACTTCTCATGAAGAAAGAGGTCAAACCAAACCAGGAAAAGGCTTCTATTACCAGGATCTCTTTTTATCTGTGGCAGTCAGAGGCTTTAAATTAAAGTCTTAACTAAGCAAAAAGATCAGGGTATCCTCTGATGCTGGGTATCTAAACAATAACAAAAATCCTTTAAAAAGAAATATGGGTACTCTAATAGCTATTGAAAACCTTTTCAAATGCTTGAATCCTTTTTCCTGACATTGTGAGGGAAAGAGTGTGATATAGGGAAAAGAGATATTGAGTCAGAGGGGTAGTTTTAAATTTCTACTTTTATCACTCAATACATGCCTGACTGGAGTCAAATCCATTTCCCCTCACTGGACCTTGATTTCCCTAGCTGTAAAACAAGATGCCTGTGCTAAATGACTTTCGAGGTCCCTTTCTTTGTATATCAGCCCTTTAGATAGTGCCTGGCACAGAGTAAGTATTTCACCTTTGCTTCTTTGATTGAGTAACTGAATCAGTTTTAAGTCCCATGTCAATCAGATGAGTTTTTAATGAACAGAACTGAATCTCTCTTTGATAAAAAAGGTAACAGATTCAGTATCATCATTGTGAATATTAGCTCTCATTATCCATGACTATAGATATGAGTAGGACATGAAGGAAGTTTTAAAATAATAATAAAGTAATCACTAACATTTCTATAGTGATTTAAGATTTTTAAAGCACTTTACATAAAATATCTCATTTTCTTATTATTTTCGTTCAGTTGTGTTGGTCATGTACAACTCTTCATGGCCCCACCTGGGGTTTTCTCAGAAAAGATACTGGAGTGGTTTTCCATTTCCTTCTCCAGTTCCTTTTACAAATGAGGAAACTAAGGCAAACAGGGTTACATGATTTGACCAGGATCATGCACTTAATAAGTGTCTGAGGCCAGATTTGAAGTCAAGAACATGAGTCTTCGTGACTTCAGGCGTGGCATTCCATCCACTGTGTCACTTAGCTGACCATTTTATTTTATAAATGAGGAGAAACATTTCTGAATACCTCTTACAAGTTGCTTTGTTGATTAAGTAATGACTTTTGGTGTGTGTGTGTGTGTGTGTGTGTGTGTGTGTGTGTGTGTGTGCATATGTGTGTGTGAACATGTGTGTGATCTGTGGTTGGGGTTGATATGGATGCTGGGTAGAGAATGTTCATTGTGCTTATCTGGCTCAGTTTGGTTTCTAGGTATTTGAGATTTTTCGGCACAAACTCAAGGCCTGGGGCCAGTGAACATCAGTCTTGCTGAGGTGATGCAGTGACTCATTATGGGTGGACTTACACGGAAGAAAAAGAGGAAAAGAGAGAAATTGTTTGAAAAACAAACAAGACCTAGAGTTGTTTCTTCTCAGTGGCTCTTATAGTATTTATTAAGCACTTTCTATGTGTTAGGTGCTATGTTAGGTCCTAGGATTATAAGGAAAGCAAAAATAGTGTATGCCTTCAAGTAATGTTTTCTAATGAAGGACAAGGGACAGGCAGATAACCACGTTTATACAAGATATGTCCAGATCAGGTGGGAGGTAACCTCAAAACTGAAGGCATTAAAAGCTGAAGTGGGGAGAGGGACGGGTATTGATTCTATTGTCCCTTCTGGCTTGAAATACACGATCCTCTGACTAAGGGGAAGAGAAGCACCTGTAGATGAGGCAGGAAAGAATGAGAAAGGACTTCTGCAAAAAAGTGGGAATTTAGCTGAGCCTTTAAGGAAGCTGGGGAAGTGAGTAGCTAGATGTGAGGAGGAAGAACGTTCCAGTGCCAAAAGGATAGCAAATAGGCCAGCATAACTGCATGCAAGGGTGTGAGGGAGGAAAGTGAATTGTGAGGATAGAAACCTAGGGCAGGGACCTACTGTGAAGAGTTCTAGATGCTCTTGGATTTTATATTTGATCCCGGGGATAATAAGGAGTCACTCGAATTTTTGGAGTAGAGAGAAGAGTGACATGATTGGATATCTGTTGTTTTTTTAAATAATTTTGGCAACTATGGGAGGCTGCATAAAAGAGCAGAAAGAGACTTAAGATAGAGGGACCTACTAGAAGGTTATTGAAAAAGCACAGTTGAGAGAGAAAGATGATGATGGCCTGAACTTGGGTGTGGTTCTGTGGATGGAAGGAAGTGGACTTATATGACAGATGTAAAAGTAGAAACAATGAGATTTAGCAATGGATAGACTAGGGGTGGGGAGCCTGTGGCCTTGAGGCCACATTTGGTCCTCTAGGTCCTCAAGTGTGGACCTTTGACTGAATCCAAATTTCATAGAACAAATCACCTTAATAAAAGGATTTGTTCTGTAAAACTTGGACTTAGTCAAAAGGCCCCACCTGAGGACCTAGAAAGCCACAGTTTCCCCACCCTTGGGATAGACTTTTGGGAGAGAGAGAAAAGATTCAAAGAAACAAGAATGGGTATTTCTTTCTGATTTGGTGGCTAATCATCTTTTTAATAATTCCTCAATTCCTGGAACCACCAATAAGGAGATACTGTTTCACTTCGGCAATGTTTACACACAACAACTCCCTATTACACACACACACACACACACACACACACACACACACACACACTATTCTTTCATGATTACAAAATCACAGAACCTAGGATTTGGAAAGGATCTCAGAAACTATGTAGGTTAACCTATATCAGATCAGGAATCCTAAAAATGATATTTTTGGTGAGCAAATTAGAATTGTTCTATCTTCTTCCTATCATCTAGTGTCAGTATCCTTCCCAAACCAAGAATGAGTGAACTCTCTCTCAGATTTTCCTCTTTTGATTAATATGACTAAGAAAACTTACATTTTGTTGACCATGGTTTCCCTCAAGAGACTCAACTTATTTCAGAGCTTGCATTAATTTTGGTTTATTTAAGAGATTACTTTTTTCTCTTAGTTGTTTTTGTGCCTGTATGGAAATAAAAAACACATTTTTTTCTTTTTCCCCTTTTGGCCTTTTTCTTCATGGAAAAGTATAACTAAGTTATGTAATAAGAACATATTGCACTGATGATAGAAGCAGAGAAAGCTGAAACAGAAGCAAGGAAGTATTTCATCAAGTACACTAGAGGGTCGTCATTTGCCTTAGGGTCTTGGCCCAATTTTTTTTTTCATGAGTGGCATTGCCATTGGCCATTCCCATCTTTGTGTAACTTGGGTTCAACTAATGTGACATCTGGTTCCCCTTCCAGACATCTCTATGCATAACTCTGGTTTATTCTATGCCTCCAAGGGCTGATGAGAATATCTTTCTTTAATGGTTTCTTCTCTCCCAGATTTTCTTCCCATATGGTCTTTTACCCAGGGCTCTAAGCTCATTCAAATCAAAGAATTATAAAATGTTAGACCCAGAAGGGACCTTAAATGTCATCCAGTCTAATCCTCTTATATTATAAACACAGAGACTGTTACCCAGAGAAAGAATGCCACTCTCCCAAGTCAGTCAACCAATAACCATTTATTAGGCACCTACTATGTGCCAGGCACTAGGCTAAGCAATGCAAACACAAAGAAAGGCAAAATATAATCTTTGCTCTCAAGTAACTCACAGACCATTAGGGAGGACATTAGGAAAGCATGTATTTACACACAGGACATATTTAAGATTAAATCAGAATCAATAAAGAGAAAGCATTAGCATTAAAGGGGATCTCTCATAGCCAGGACACAAAAGGAATTTGCCTTAGTGCCTATTCCAGTGACCTTTACACTATACAATAACACTTTATTAATATTCTTCTTCTAAAAAGGGTAGGTAGCTAAGTGCAGATCCTTTCTGGACATCTATCCCTTTTGCTACCCTCACTGCCCTATAACTTTTGTCCTTAGGTACAGCTATTAGAGATTTCCCTCTTGATCATCTTGGAGGAAGGGATGTGATATGAGGGAGGTATAGTAATAATAAATGAAGATATAGTAATAAAACTAGATTATTCAGTAATTAATAACCCTTGAAGATAACTGAGGTTTTTTCAGTGTACCTAGGTATTTATATTCCAGTAAATCTTGCTTTGATATTTTATGTAAATATAGCTTTAGTATTAAAAATTAGTAAAATATTATATGAAAAATGAAGTATTAAAAATTTAAATTAATATCAATATTAAAAATAAAAGTAAAATGGAAAACTCAAAAAAATTATTCTTCCCTCTTTTTACCTGTATACCTATTGAATGTATGTTGTTATAATATCATGATACTCATGACCAATGTAAACCTCTATAATCTAGTAACTACAGAATCCACAACTTTCCCTAATATTAGATCCATCCCTTCCCTATATCCTTATTCATATCTACACACTCCAAATTAAATTTCCATAAACACATTGTAACTTTTCAGTCACAGATGATTAATGAAAATTGAAATCCTGCAGCTATTTCCTGTACTACTCACTTAACAATTAGCCAATGTTTTTTTAAACTCCCTTCACTGTTACATTGAAGGGATATATGTCTATTGCATTTTTATTTTATGTTTCCCTGTGTGTGTGTGTGTGTGTGTGTGTGTGTGTTTGTTTCTCATGGAGATCATAAATTCCTTTCAACTTAATTCAACAAGCATTAAGTATCAACCATGTGTCAAGCCCTGGTGTTAGGCCCTGGGGCTGTGTCCACAAACTCAAGAAACTTATAGTGTAACAAAATAAAAAAGACTCCTCTATTACACACTTGACAACATGTACACATGTATGAATATAGAAAGTATATACATTGTACATTTCAGGAGGATGATACAAATCTAATATGAAGGACAACCTGTTAATGATTGAATAGAATTACAGAGGGCACATTGGAAATGTAGAGAAGAATGGGATAGGGATACTTGTGGGATAAAATTGGCATAGATCGATATGAGGGAGCAGGAAGAAGTACCCAGAGAAAGGGGCTTTGATCTAGGCAGCTTTCCACTCAATCACAGAGATGTTGAACAGAGCCATAGAATAACAGATTATCATACTCTTTCTAGCAAAGTCAACGTTAGGCTAAGATTTCCTCCTGCCTGCTCATCCTTATGGATGTCACTAATGTTCAGATTCCTTAAGAGTCTGGCCTATATGACACATCCCTAATAAAACTTTGTCTCTGGCTGAAAGAAGATTTGGGTTGAATTCATTTGGACAGGGCCCCCATGCCACGATTATGGAGTCCCAGTACCCCAAGAATCTACACCTCACCGTATGGTTTCCTGAATGAGGAATAACTGCCAAATCCAAAATTCTTCTCCAGCCATGACTGGAAAAGAGTCCAATCCAATTCCCCAGAGGCTCAGTGGCTTCCTGTAGACTGATAAAGAAGGCCCCCTTGGGACTTTTCATCTTGATGGTAACTTTTTTTCTCAGGTATTTCCAGCAGGGAAAACTTAAGACATCTGGTACAAGATGCTTTCATACCTCTATTGACTTTCATTTTGTCTCTGGCACAGTGGGTCCTCAAGCCATAGGCTTCTTTCTACATGATATCTGATCTAAACTGCATGTCTTTCTGATTCTGACAGCCTGAATGTAGTATATATTTGAGATTACCACCACATGTGTGCAACAAAGAGTACAATCTGGTCCGTGCCTCGAATGATCAAATACATGGCGATGTATGTATATTTTGTAGTGAATTGAGACACAACCTCTCCTTGGATTTAAGCACTTTGGTCAGTGCTTATTCTTTAGTAGCCATGACTTCTTATGACTCATATATGCTGTACCAGTCATTTTCTCCTTATCTGGTTCCAGGAAGTCAACAGGTACTGATTCTTTTTTGTCTGAATATTGTAAGAAAAAGCATTGTACATTGTGCTTATTTTCATAACTAAATGACATGAAACTTTGAAAATAAAGGCAATTTTGGTTTATCAGTCCTGTAGAGTTCGGTAAATGAAACTTGGCAAAAACAAGCACATGGTGTCAGACTCAAAATCTAGTCCTTGTTCATAGTGATAATGATGCCTTATGTTTAAGGATGACATTCTCATTGGCCATTCCCATTTTTGTGCAGTTTGGGGTTCTAATAATATGACACATGATGACTCTCCCAGCCTTCTCCATGCATAGCCATGGTTTACCTTGAGTAAAAGGACATGGTCTTAGTAAGCACTGCATGACTCAGCCTCAGAAAGGTAATCCTACAAAGTAGCTGTTCAATAAACATTGGCTGATTGGCTGACTGAAAAGAAGAGATAATGTGTATCAAAGAAAGAAGGTAATTTTTCAATATTGCTAGGACAATTTGGAAATACAAGAGGCAAGATAATATGCCTGATAGCCTTCTGTTTGGAAAATAATGGGAGCTATAACAGTGCAACTTTGAAAAGAGGTTGCTCCTGGGGAGCCCCATAACAGCCATTGTGCTCATTGTATGGAATGGGGCTGGACTAAAATATTCTGTCCATACCCAGCTCTCAGCTGGGCTGTGCCATAGAGAACCAAAGCGGGCAGCTTGGTGTCTGAATAATAATCATAATATCCACTACAATAATAATCCCTCCATATCCCACAGGAGTCCAAACTCAGCAGCAATCGCTGCCAGCCATAGTTAAAGTGACTAATCACCTGCCCAATGGCCAGTAGATGCCCTAATTAAAAAGTAATTACCACAATGAAACAAATACACACGGGCATTGCCCAAACATGGTGAATGGAGCTATAGCACATTTTGGGTGTTTGATGAATTCATTAACAATGCCAGCAAAAATACATACATACAAATACACATACATACACATACATACATATATATACATATACACGTACACATACATACACACACACACACATATATATGTATATATATATATATATATATATATATATATATACACACACACACACACGTACATACATACATACACACATAGCTGAAGTAGAGCAAGGAACTAGAGGCCATGCTCACATTAACTTTGAAAAGTCTTTGGTTCAATTACATTCAACAAGCCTTTATAAAGCAACTGTTGTTTGGTAGGCCCTGGGGATACAAAGACAGAACAGAAAAGAACCTCTTTACTCAGTGGCTTTAATTTCAATAAGGAGGATTAGACAAATATACAGGTAAGTATATACAAGTGAGGGCATAAAAATGGATAAATGAGAGCTAGAAATACTCCAAGTCTACTCTGTCACTTGGGAAAATCCTGGAAGGCATCCTGGAGAAGATGGCTGCTGAGATGAGCATTGAATGAAGCTAAGCATTCTAAGAAACAGAGATGAATGAGTTCATTGGGGGCAGCTAGTTGGCACAGTGGATAGAGCACTGGCCCTGGATTCAAGAGGACCTGAGTTCAATCTGGCCTCAGACACATAACACTTACTAGCTATGTGACCCTGGGCAAGTCACTTAATCCCCATTACCCCCCCAAAAAAAAAGGAGTTCATTACAGGCATAGGGTTATACAATCATAAAATCATGGATCTAAAGTTAGAAAAATCCTCTGAAGTCATCCATTTCATCCTCTAATATTAAAGATAAGGAAACTGGGGTCTAGGGAGCATAAATTGATTAGCCCAAGGTCATAGAGGTAGTAAGTTTTGAAGGAATGATTTCACCTTTGGTATGGGCAATGGCTAGTGCCAATGCACAGAACAAGAGCTGGTATGTAGAGTTCTAGAAACATCTAGTTATTCAGTTAGAAGAAAGGGGTGGGTATGTTTTGAAATTGGGCTGGAGAGGTAGATTTTGTTAGATTGTGGAGGGCTTATCTGATGGCCTTCATGATTTGTAGTTTATCATCAAAAGCCATAGGAGCCACCAAAAAATTTTGAAGAGGTATTGCCATGGTCAGATATAGACCTTATGAAGCTTGAAAAGGTAGGTTATTACTGTCTTAGATGAAGAAGTGGAGGTGGTGAGCACAAAATACTCTTTTTTATTGTTTAGTGAATAAAGTTGGAAAGAGGACAGTAGATCAAGGCGATGGCAAGGAAGTTGGTGGCTGTTCTTGTTTGGTTTTTAAGGATCGACAACAGCCAAAAAGTTGGCAGACATCATTGACTCAGTGAGCCAACTCCATGTCAAGATGGCATTTATTGTGTAAGCCTTAAATGAATGAATAAATCGAAAGTACTCATTAAGTACTTAAGATGTACCAAGCAGTATTATGAGTGCTAGGGATAAAAATACATAAACAAGAAAATCCTTGCCCTCAGGGACCTTACATTCTGGTGGTAGAAACAACACAGAATACAATTAGTAGCCTACAAAATAAAGGTCCCATGTTCAGGAGAACATAATTAACTTCTAAAGGATTTAGGAGTTAAGAATCAGAAGGAATCTTAGAGTAACTCAAACTTATAAAAATGATAGGAAATCTCACTCTTCATACAGGAGCTAACATTTACATATGACATTAAGGTTTACATGGTAGCAAGATGGCACAGTAGACAGAGAAGTGGGCCTGGAGTCAGGAAGACCTGAGTTTAAATCTGGCCTCAGACCACTTACTACTGTGTGACCTTGGGCAAGCCATTTAACCTTGTTTGACTCAGTTTCCTCCTCTGTCAAATGAGCTAGAGAAGGAAATGGCAAACCACTCCAGTATCTCTGTCAAGAAAATCCCAAATGAGGTAGTGAATAGTCAGACATGACTGAACAACAACAAAGTTTACAAAGGGTTTTCCATAATTACATAATTCTCACGAAAATCCTGTGAAGCAGGTGCTATCATTTGCCCATTTTAGAGATTAAGGAAATGAGGCTCAGGTTAAGCAATTTTTCAGTTACTGCTATAGGGAAAATTAGAACTCAGGTCCTCATGACTAATATTGCAGTAACATTTTTTTTCGCTACACATCCTTAATCATTTGGGAGTCAAAGGCCCATCTCCCTACCTCCAACCAAAATGAAAAAAGAGTGGGAACAGAGGAGTCAAATCCTTTGGTCTCTACACTTCATTACTTTGCAAATCAAGTAATATATTGCTTTATGAAAATAACAGCACACCCGAGAACCCTTAACCTTACATTTCCATTCTCATTATTTCTCATTATACATTATTAATGTATACATTACACTCTTGCCAGAGAAACTGGCCTTTTTGCTATTCCTCACATGACACACAATCTTCCATCTTGGTTCCTTTGCTCTGCTTGGGCCTATGTGAAGTCTTTCTATAACATTCCCCTCCCCTTCTCTGGCAGCCTTCTCCCCTAACTACCCTGTTTTTATTCTACCTCTCTCCTTTTAATAAGGAACACTTCAAGAATTTGTATGTCATCCTTGTGTAGGGGGGCTATGCTCATTTTCTCTGTATCATTCCAATTTCAGGACATGCTGTCAAAGTTGGTGCTATATTCTTTATACAGTTATGTATGTTTCTCTCAGATGGACAAAAATGTGTGTGTGCATGTGTGTGCATGTGAAAAGTACAAATGCCTTTCTCAAATCACTATGAGTTCATTGAGGTCAGAAACATTTCATTTTTATCTCTGTCTCTCTAGTGTTTAGCACAGTCCCTAGCACTTAGCAGTTGATGGATTAATTGATGACAGGTCTAATTGACTTTTGGTATTGTCAGTACAAGGCATAGCCGATTCCCATCAGTATTGTGTAGGGAATCAGTTGTGGTTTACAGCTAGATTGGGAGTGAAGACCTAAGCTCAAATCCAGACTTTGGCACTTACTATCCGTGGGGACTTTGGCAAATCACTTAGTAAACCTGGGTTTTCTCATCTAGAAAATGAGAAGGTTGGCCTTGATGTAATATGAGTTGCCCTCCATCTTTAACTCTCTAATTCTTTAATTAAGTGTTCCCAGATAGAGATGTGACTAGGAATTCTGATACTTGAACCAAATCTATTTGAGGGTTTTTTTGGGGGGGGGCGGGCAGAAACCCAGAAGTTGCTGCTGGGAAGAGTCAGAGAATGACAGGGAAAGTAACATCTCTCTCCTGGTCCTCAATTTCCTTATCTATAAAATGAGGGATTTGGATGAACTGGCCTCTGGGGTGTCCTCCAGATCTCAATCTATGATTCTATTAAGGATTTACCTAGTGCTAAGAAGTGCTGGAATGAGCTGAGAAGAGGATGGACAAAGGTAGAGCTTCTCAGTGTTTTTATATTACTTCTGTTTTCTCTGCCAAAGAGAATTAACTTTCGGATTGAAAAGGAGAAGAGGAAGAAAGACTAATAAAGAACCAATATGGGCAACTAGCAGGCACAAGTGGATGGAGTGATGGGCCTGGATTCAGGAAGACTTCTCTTCGTAAGTTCAAGTCTGGCCTCAGACACTTCCTAGCCCACATCCTGGGCAAGTCACTTAACCTATTTGCCTCAGTTTCCTGATCTTTAAAATGACTGGAAAAGGAAATAGCAAATCACTCCGGTATCTTTTTCCAAGAAAACCTCAAATGGGGTCACGAAGATTTGAAAGTGACTGAAAATTACTAAATAACAAAAGAGTCGATGCCCAAGAAAAGTAAGAGAGTACCTGGCTGCCCTTTCATGAGTGTGAGTCACTTGGCCTAGATGTCCCCCATCTTTGGGTATGGAAAGAACTAATAGATGGGATGGCTGAACCATAATCAATGAACTTTGAAAGACTGAGCGGAACACAAAGGACAAGTGTCATAATTTTCAAAAATGGAAAGAATATGGTATCTTCAAAAGGTGATAAAAAAAAAATTCTGATTCCTGGCAAAATTCTAAAATGTATTAGGGTTTAAAAAAATATTTATGTCTTTTCAATATCACCTAGTTTTCCCAAAATAATGTTCCCATCCTTCTTCCAACTATTCCTTTTAAACATAAAAGAGAAAGAAAAAAAATCCATAAAATCTAACCAGGACAATTAGTAATCTTATATAGAATACATTTTCAATAAGTTGTTGGGAAAACATGGAGAAAAGGAAATAGTGATCACCAGGAGCCATCCCAGTATCATTAGAAATAGACCACACCTGGCTAACTTAATTTCAATTACTAACCTGTCAAATTGGGAGAATGCTCAAGATATTATTTATGTATATTTTAGCAAAACATTTGATAAAGTCTCTCATGCTGTTTCTGTCTTTATATCCCAAGGACCTAGGAATAGTACCTGACCCATAATAGTTCCTTAAATGTGTGTTGAATTGTACTTGCTAATCCATATAACTTAATTTCTTGTATAACCAGAGTGTAACCCTTTATGTTACAATATATAAATAGATTACTTTTCCTAAAAATATGTTAATATATCGCTGTCTTGTTAAACTGATCACAGAATCCATTATTTATGCATTGTTTAATAACCCATGGTCTTCATTATGAATATAAATTATTTGCAATTAGAATGGAGGTCCTCAGGGGCTCCTAAAAGGCACATCAGTGTTTGTACACATACTATGGGCTGTTCAAAGATCACTTGCCATCAAAGGATTAGCTAGAAGGGATTTCATTCCTTTCAAGTTCATACACACCCAATTTTATGGATGAGAAGAAAGATTAAGTGACTTGTCCAACATTATACAACTAGGAAGTATCTGAAGCAGGATTTGAACCCAGGCCCTCCAGACTTCAAGTCTAGTGTAATATCTTCTATATCATTATGCCTTCCTAGTTACCTGTATAAAGAGAAACTAGTGGATCTTAAATCTGGTTGCAGCTGGCTCCTTCTGCTCACCATTCCATTTACCCTTTCTTATCTCTGTCCACCACTTAGTTTCCGTCTCCATCTTCTCATTTTTTTTCCTCTTCCTACTGCATTCATCTTGTTGGCCCATTTCCTTACCATGTTGTTTTGCCAGACTTCACACTGAGACCCTTGGCTCTACCATTGATTATTGTGCTTTTTTTTTCTTCCTGATTGGTGAACTGACCAGCTACATGCTGTAAAGTGCAGTCTCTGCTTCTTAGACTTTCCTGTGCTTTTCCTAGCTGATCACCACCCAAGGCTTCCAGCTTAAAAACAATTCCTGGTTTTGGTGTCATCCCAGATGATTAAGGAAGCCAGAAGACTGATTTCCAAACAGCTGAAGTGTTCACTGAACTATTTTTTCCCCCTTAAAGTAGAGGCTATCCCCACTTGCAGGAAATCTTGAGCCTCCAGAGATGGGATGTCCAATGTATGGGTAACTCCCATTATTCCCCTTCTCTCTATTCCTGTCTGACTTGTGGCCATTGAACTACCTGATACGCTATGGAAAATGAGACAGAACTCAAATCCAATGTATTCTTCTACTTGTTAGGAGTTTTGACCAGGAAGGAAATTGAAAGCATAGACTAAAGTGATGAACAGGCAGCTCTGAAGATAGCGTTTAGCCTTGCTCCCCCCGTCCCCTGCTCCTGTGGGGACTTGAGCGATGAGTGTAATTGCAGTCTCTTAACTACAGTCGGTATTATTTCAAGGCAGCAGCTTTGCTACTGTTGCTAGCAGTGATATAATAGCTTTGCTGCTTGGTGTAATAGCCATGAATCGGGCCTGTTTATTGTCATATCTATTATGGAAAGTAATTAAAATTGCTGCTCTTTCCCTTTCAATTAGAATGTTGCATGGAGTTGATTTCAGATACAAAAAAGGCACAGATATACAGGCAGAGGAGAAGGAAAAATATTCTATGCCAATCAGAGGAACCAAAATAAGCTTCATTAGGAACACAGACTAGAAGCAAAATAGTCATTTAAGAGGGCATGAAAATATTAGTTAGCCTCCCTTCGCATAATGATACCTAAAAGTTAACTCAAATCTCCCTGTATGATGAGATGCTTGGATGATCCATTATTCATGGTGGTAGATGAACCAGTCCTGTCTAAGGCATTTGCTAACCATCTTAGTCTCTCTGGGTTATTTTCTGTGATGAAGTCTACACATACCTATCTGTGAAAGGCTTTCACGCTCACTGAGATTCATTAGATTATCACCTTTGCAACCTCCACCAATGAACAGAGAATAGCATCCTTCTTCTTGCCTTGGAAGTCACTCCCTGAACAAAATTCAGTAGCTTTATTAAAATAAAAAAAGTGGTAATTCTCTCCAAAGAACTGAAACCTTTTATAGATACTGAGGACACAGTGCTAAATAATTTACTTAAAGTCTCAGTCATCTTGAGCTATATTCCTACTTCCTTTGTGTTAGTTAAGAACTCTCGTTTGTGTATTTGCCCGTAAGAATCAATAAATAAGCATTTATTGACTATGTCCTATGTGCCAGACGCTTTGCTAAATCACGTGAAATCAAAGACAAGGAAAGTCTCTGCCCTCAAGGAGTTTATATTCTATGGAGACAGGCACAATATTTTCACATAAAAATTTACATAAAAGACATGGAAAATAAATCGATGGTAGTTCAGAAGCCTAGCACAGTTGAAAGAAAATTATAAATCACTTCTAGTCTTAGTTTCCACTAATCTCTGTGTGACCTTGGGCAAGTCCCCTCCCTTGTCTAAAATTTAGTTGCCTTGTCAAGGAAACAGTATAATTGTAGTGTTGGGATGGATGTCAGTAGAAACCCAAGTTTGAATTCTGTTCCTGACACTTAATGGCTCTGTGGCTATAAGCATGTCACTTAACTTCATGAACCTTAATTTCTCCATTTATACAAAGGGAATAGTCATTCTGTAGTGGCCATGTATTGTGACATCAATCTGAGATCATATGAAATGATAATTGTAAAGCATGTAGCACAATGCCTAGCACATAGAGGGTGCTTAATAAATACTTGTTACCTTCCCCTTTCCCAGACAACGAGCCAGGGTTGATCTGCATTGATTGGGGAATGTTCCTTACTTAGAACCGACTATACCAGCCAAGGCACAAGTCTTAAACCACACACACACACAAACACATACATGCACACATTCAAAAAAAAATCATAGGACTTCCCTCACAGTGTTCAAAGGATTATAGAATTAGATCTCCAAGCAACCTTAGAGGTCACTGAATTTATTCTTTTCATTTTATAGGTGAGGATATCCAGAGAGGTCACATGACTGACCTAAGGTTAAAAAGCTAGCAAGTGTTGGAAGTGAGCTCTGATCCCAGATAATTCCTACCCCAAAGTCCTCTATCCACCAGCCATGGGGCTAGTTGGGAGAGTCAAATGAATAGTTAATATCAAGTTCATTACACATCTTAAACTTCTTGAACAATATCAGCCTTAAGGAAAGGAATTAGATAGGGGGATGACCTATGTTTGTATTGGTATAAAAAATACCTGGATAAGAACACTTCCTTCCTTTACTGAAGTAAGTAGGCACCTTTTCTGCAATCTCTACTTTCTTTTTGAGTGTATCCAGAGATTTAGTGACGTGGTCACAATTATTTTATTTATTTTTTTTCAATCAGTCATGTCTGACTCTTTGTCGCCCCACTTGGGGTTTTCTTGGTAAAGACACTGGAGTCGTTTGCCATTTCCTTCTAAAGTTCATTTTACATATGAAGAAACTGAGGCAAAGAGAGTTAAGTAACTTACCCAAGGTCACACCTCTAGTAAGCTTCTGAAGCTGAATTTCAAGTCAGATCTTCCTGAGTCTAGACCTGGAGCTCTATCCACTGAGCCATCTAACTTCCAGAGCTGAGTCCAAATATACTTTATGCTTACAAGCAATATTACCATAAGCAAGTCACTTATACTCTGCCCCAGTTTCTTCATCTCTAAAATAGGGGAGCATTATAATAGTACCTACCTCCCAGGGTAGTTGTGAGGATAAAATAAGAAATTTGTAGTGCTTTGCAAACTACAAAAGCTTTCTCTAAGCACTAGATATATATTATAAATATTATTATCAATCCATACCTGTTGCAGCATACTTTTTCTACCGTGCCACAATAATTTCTAAGTTCTAATCCAGATCAGATATATTTATGGTTCCAAGATACTTCCTCATCTGCACGTAGTTTCAAAAGGTGTCAGTGTGGCTAGTGAAGCTGATCTCCTGCTCTGGTCCCTGGGCAGCAGCATTGCCTCTGTCGGTTCAGATGCTGGTATTTCTCCAGTGGCTTGGCACACTACATTTTGCCCTTTCTCAACAAATAGGGTGGTTTTTGTTTGTTTCTTTTTGTTGTCATTTTGGTCACAGTCGCAGATTCTATGTAAACACATGCTGCTTTCTTTTATTCCTCTGCAGGAAACCAGGTGAGAAGCACATTTTTCTTCATAGGGAAAAAATACGTAAAGTTCTTGGATTGTATAAAGAAATTGTTCAGGCATGAGAGTGCTTCCCACTAGCCTTGTACAATTCCCCAGATAAGAAAGATTCAGTTAATACACACACACACACACACACACACACACACACACACACACACAGGCATTAATTCCATTACTTTACAAGGTCTGAAAGAAATTTCAGCATTGCAATCTTCTAAGGCTGTATTTGGGACAGCAAGGTGGTGCAGTGGGGCCTAGAATCAGGAAGACCCGAAGTCAAATCCAGCCTCAGACATTTAATAGATGTGTGAGCCTGGGCAAGTCACTTAACTCCTATTTGCCTCACTTCCTCTTTTTTAAAATAGGGACACATTGGAGACAGAAATGGCTAACCAGTATCTTTGTAAAGAAAATCTTATGGGAGGCAGCTAGGTGACACAGTAGATAGAGCACTGGCCCTGAAGTCAGGAGCACCTCAGTTCAAATCCGGCCTCAGACCAAACACTTGACACTTACTAGCTGTATGACCCTGGGCAAGTCGTTTAACCCTAATTGCCTTTAAAAAAAAAAAAAAGGAAAAAAAAAGAAAATCCCATAGCCAAAGTCCATGGAGTCACATAGAATCTGACAAAATTGAATGACTGAACAACAAGAAGAAAAAGCTGTATTTAGAGTAAACTAGAGAGTGACTGTCACTACACTGCTCAGTAACCTTCATCAGCTTCCTATTGCCTCTAAGATAAATATAAATTTCTATGTATTGCATGGAAAGCCCTTCGCAGTCTGATTCCAGAATCACCATGCAGGCAACTGCTAACCCATATCCCTTACAAACTCTGTTCTCCAGTCACACAGGACTCCTTACAATTCCTTGTATGTTGCCTTCTGCCACGCATCTCTGTGACGCTGTATTGGCCATCAGGAATCCCAATGTCCCTTTAACTCAGCTCAGTCATCATCTCCTAATACAAGACTTTTCCTGAACCCCCTCTAAGTTCTTCATGCTCCCCCTTGCAAAAATACATGTAGATGTATATATTTATGAATATATATGTATGTGCATATGTATGCATGTATATATACACACACAGAGACTTGTATTATATATATATATATATATATATATATATATATATATATATATATACACATCCACATACATATTTACTTATGTAGATTTTTTTGGTTCCACTAAAGGAATATAAAGTATAACATTATTTTTGATGTTAGAGAACATGGAGTCTAGCACATGCTTCCTTTGTGACATAGGGTAAGTCATTTAACCTCTCTGGGCCTCAGTTTCTTTACCTGTAAAACAAGGGTTAGAATTTGCATCTTTTTTCAACCCCAGAGCTAGACACAGTGCCTTGGCTATCATTCACAAAATGTGTATTGACTGACTCACTGGTGCAAATAGAAACAAATCCCTGAAGGCCAAGTATTGACTTAGAAAGCCACAGATTAACATTATCCATGTTGTACTGGATTTTCATTTGTTTTGTTAAACCTTTCCCAGTTCTATTTTATCTGGCCATGTCACACTCTGGAATTTAATGGGCAGGACCAGTGAGTTTGACACTTTTGACTAAATCATCTCTAAGGTTCCTTCTAGCTGGAAATCTATGATCCTTGGGGACAGTAGATATTTCATTATTTACCTATCGATCCCTAGCACCTTACACATAGTAGGCATCCACTAAATGCTTTTTAAGTTGAATTGGGTGGAATTATCAGCAAATCCAGTGTCATGTGATAGCAAACCAAAAGCAAAATAGATGTTTTTGTGGTTATGAATCATTACCAACTCTGGCCAGGTCACATTCCAAGGCAGGAAGGAAGCAAGTATTTCTTAAGCACCTACTATGTATCAGTCACCGTGCCAAATGGTTTGCAAATATTATCTTGCTTAATCTTCACAACAAACCTGAGAGGTATCCCCATTTTTCACTTAAGGAAACTGAGGTAGACAGAGGTAAAGTGACTTGCCCAGGGTCACTCAACTAATATAATAAGTGTCTGAGGCTGGATTTGAGCTCAGGTCTTCTTGACTCCAACCTCAGCACTCTGTGCACTATGGCACTCCCTAGCAGCTTCGGACATGCCTTTGTGCATTCTTGTAGTGGACCACATATACTTGTTTCAGTGGAGTTGGAGTGGAGAAATTCAAGAAAAACTGTAGAAGACTGAGGTATAAAGTTTCCATTATCTGAAGATAATAATGATTTGAGATCCTGTCTTCATTCAAAACCAGGTAAAAACACCAGTGAACAAACAAACCCAGTGACACATTTTCAAAGACCTAAGACTGAAATAAACAAGTCTGAACTTGCTGATGTCTTCCAATACTGAGCTGTCAACAAGCTTCATGACTAGTTGGATACCCTTGATCCAGGACATGAGTCTGATTCTCTAAGTATAGAGCCAAGCTGTGAAGATTTATAAAATTATACTTTTAAAGATTAAAAGAAGGATGATATGTATTATTATTATTATTATTTAAATGGACTGAACCTTTACTTCTTATGTGATATAAAAAGAAGTATGTAAGAAGTCTAATTCATCATTTGGTTATAATCTCTTCCTTAGGCACTCTTAAAGTTGCTCAGAAAAGAAATGGGAGCAAATTTCCTACTCTTTCATTTGTGTTCAAATTAGTAGTAGCGTTCACAAAAAATAAGCGACTGTGGGGATGGCAGAGGCCACCATCAAGTATGAGTCCAATTATGCCTATTTTAAGGTTAAACCACATAGTCTAGACACTGAATGCTACACATGGGATTCTTCATTTTTAGAGACATTTTCATGCTCTGCAATTTTCATATTGAGTGAGTTTTCTTGGAGAAAATGTGGAAAAGAAGCATCACCTAGCTGATAGAAAGCTGGCCTCAGAGCCAGGAAGACCTGGGTTCAAATCTTCACCTCTGATACATGATGACTGTGTTACAATGGGCAATCCTCTCTGGACCTTGAGGCAACCTCTAACATATTCTTTGGTCAACCAACCAATGAGCATTTATTAATTGACTGTGATATGCCAGGCATTGTGTCAGGTGGTAACGCTACGAATATGTATTTAAAAAATGAAACAATCCTTGTAAGCTCAGAGACTGACAAGTACATACATAAGTATATATAGAATAAATATGTCAATCACTTAAACGTAAGAGGGAAAGGGATAGGGACTGGGAATGTGATTTCATCTATATAAATTCCCTTTATTAATGCATATATGCTTACTTCTTTGTAATTAATAATCTTAGAGTTTTTCCTATGAAACTGAGAAGTCATATGCCTTGTTCAGTGTGAAGTAATCAGTGC